>NC_090734.1:111545224-111547724 GCF_036898095.1 Palaemon carinicauda | reverse complement strand
ATATATGCACATATATAAATATATATATATATATATATATATATATATATATATATATATATACATATATTTATATATATATGTATATGTATATATATATAGATATATATATATATATATATATATATATATATATATATATATATATATACATATATATATATATATATTTATATCTATCTATACATCTATCTATCTCTCTATTAATATATATATATATATATATATATATATATATATATATATATATATATATATATATATATATATATATTCCAAATAAATATAAATATAAATATAGATCAAAACTAGTATGAAAGGGAAATAAAAAAAAATTATAAGATAATTAGTGGACTATTATCTTTAGAAGAGTAAAACCATTAAAAAAGATCTTTTATATCTAAACTATAAAAAATAGTGTAAGCCAAGTAAACATAAAATATTTACTACAATCTTTATAGCTGATAGGACAAAAGTTTGCAGATATGTGTTCGTTGTCTGAAGGGGAAACTATGTTCGTCCTCTGGTTTTCTTAATGCCTCCCTTCCCATCTTGTTCTTATCTTTCTCCTTGAAGCTGATTTACCTGTGCGTCGTTAGAACCAATCGACATTGCCATATGAGGAGTTTTTTTATTTATAACCTGTTTAAAGCCCCAACTTCTTTCACGCCATAGATGCTTCTAGAGCAAGTCTTTTGGTACAATCTGGACGACATGTGGTGTCACATTGCCAAAGCATGTCACTGAATAAAAGTACCCAAATAGGAAGATCATAACTATTAAAATAACTGGATATTTATAACTTTATGGTATTCTCCAAGAATGTCTGGATGAAAATATGGTCAGAGTTATGAAAAAAGATCTTAAGAAACATGCATAACGAACTAACTGGTCGATGGTACTAGAGATTATTATCTATTTCAAAAATAATAGATTTAATAGACCGAAAGTTCCGGTCCAACATATTATTATTGTTATTTTTATTATTTTTATTCATGGTCATTCTAGTCTACCAGTTTCAATCCTCGTTCAAGCACTCGAGCATGCACCTCTCTCACCATTCCATCAACATACAAGTTAAACAACCACAGGGAAATCACACGTCCCTGCTTCAGCCCCGCTCTCACCGGAAACCAATCGCTCACTTCATTTCCTATCTTAACATATGCTTTGCTACCTTTGTAGAAACTTTTCACTGCCTGCAACAACCTTTCACCAACTCCATATAGCCTCATCACATTCCACTTTGCTTCCCTATCAACTCTATCATACGCTTTCTCCAGATCCATAAACGCAACATACACCTTGTGACGGTGCCGAGAGAGGGTTGTGAACTCAAAGGCAGGATGCAATCAACTGAGTTGTTTATTAAGGAACACTCTCCTTTATATACAAAACCTCAAGGCAACAGGACATGACATGTTCGAGAGACAGACAATGTTACAGAGCAAAACCGGAGACATGATCATTCAGGTTCTTTTTAGTGCGAGGGAAGAGCGCAGATACAAGCATAATATATACAAAAAAATTATGTACAATTGTGTGACACACGGTTGGTACATGGCTCCCCCTCTAAAAATGACATACTGAACATGTTTAATAGGTGCCCTGAATCTGGAGAGGTAGTAGTAAAAACTGCGCTGATTAGCGGCAGTGAGTGGCTGTAGAAGTCGTTGGTTGGGGTGCGAGCGAGTGGTGGATGATTGGTGGCTGTGTTGCCGCTCCGGCTCGTCACGGGGTAGGCGAGTGTGTCCTACGGCATTCATAGGCGTGTGTGTCCTACGGCATTCATAGGCGAGTGTGTCCTACGGCATTCATAGGCGTGAGTCCTACGGCATTCATAGGCCTACGGCATTCATAGGCGTGTGTCCTACGGCATTCATAGGCGTGTGTCCTACGGGATTCATAGGCGTGTCCTACGGCATTCATAGGCGAGTGTGTTCTACGGCATTCATAGGCGTGTGTCCTACGGCATTCATAGGCCTACGGCATTCATAGGCGTGTGTCCTACGGCATTCATATTCCTACGGCATTCATAGGCGTGTGTCCTACGGCATTCATAGGCGTGTCCTACGGCATTCACGTCAGCTTCGGTTGAAGTTGAATAGGTGTCCTCTTCGTCACGAGTGGAGGCGTTGATGGAGATTTGAAGATCATGAAGTGGGTTCACATCACGAGGAGAGCCGTCTGCGGCAGGTTGCATGCGAGTGATACTGGTCATTTTCCCGAGGGTGAGCGAAGCCCTTTTGTCCCCCAACGTTTGTTGAGAGAGCTGAAAAGGTGTTGCTATACGGGCGGCTGGCGACGGCGAGTACTGCTGCAGAAGGTATGCGTTGACGGCGTCATAGTAACGGTGAGAGGTTGAGGGGGGGGGGGGGGTGGTGGAGGCGGGAGGAGCGAGTCACTCCGGGGTCACCAATGTGACGGTGCCGAGAGAGGGTTGTGAACTCAAAGGCAGGATGCAATCAACTGAGTTGTTTATTAAGGAACACTCTCCTTT
>NC_090734.1:111535224-111540224 GCF_036898095.1 Palaemon carinicauda | reverse complement strand
GAAAGCTTCAATAATGTCCAAAAAACTTTTAAAAGACTGATATTACTGAAACATCATTGTTCAAATTGCATCTATAATGTTCAAAACGCTTCACAAAGACTGAAATTAGAGGAACAGCTTTTTTCAGAAAGCATATGTAAAGTTCAAAACGCTTCCAGAAGACTGAAATTACAGAAAAAAACATTATTCAGAAATCTTATGTAATGTTCATAATGTTTCAAGAAGACTTTAATTACAGAAAGATCATTGCTCAGAATGCATCTCTAATGTTAAAAACATCATCTGGATGACTAAAATTACAAAAAGATCATTGCTGAGATTTTATCTATAATGTTCAAAACTTTTCAAGAAGACTTTATATACAGAATCATTAATATCCCGAATACATCTATAACGTTCAAGACGCTTCCTGAAGACTAAAATTACTGAAACCTCTATGTTCAGAAAGCATGTGTAGTGTTCTAAACTGTTCATAAAGACTGAATTACAGAAACTGCTATGTTCAGAAAGCATTTGTAATGTCCAAGCGTTTTCAGAAGACTAAAATTAGAGAGAGATCTTTTCTTAGAATGCATTTATAATATTCATAACGCTTCCAGGCGACTGGCATTACAGAAACATCCGTACTCGAATGCATCTGTAATGTTCATAACAATTCCAGGACCCTGAACAGAAATATCGTTGTTCAGAATGCATCTATAATGTTAAAAACGCTTCCATAAAACTGAAATTAGAGAAATGTCATTGTTAAGAATGCATCTATAATGTTCAAAACGCTTCCATAAAACTGAAATTACAGAAATATCATTGTTCAGAATGCATCTATAATGTTCAAAACGCTTCCATAAAACTGAAATTACAAAAATATCATTGTTCAGAATGCATCTATAATATTCAAAACGCTTCCATAAAACTGAAATTACAGAAATATTGTTCAGAATGCATCTATAATGTTCAAAACGCTTCCATAAAACTGAAATTACAGAAATATCGTTGTTCAGAATGCATCTATAATGTTCAAAACGCTTCCATAAAACTGTAATTACAGAAATATCGTTGTTCAGAATGCATCTATAATGTTCAAAATGCTTCCATAAAACTGAAATTAGAGAAATATCGTTGTTCAGAATGCATCAATAATGTTCAAAACGCTTCCATAAAACTGAAATTAGAGAAATATCGTTGTTCAGAATGCATCTATAATGTTCAAAACGCTTCCAAAAAACTGAAATTAGAGAAATATAATTGTTCAGAATGCATCTATAATGTTCAAAACGCTTCTATAAAACTGAAAATACAGAAATATCATTGTTCAGAATGCATCTACAATGTTCAAAACGCTTACATAAAACTGAAATTAGAGAAATATCATTGTTCAGAATGCATCTATAATGTTCAAAACGCTTCCATAAAACTGAAATTAGAGAAATATCATTGTTCAGAATGCATCTATAATGTTCAAAACGCTTCCATAAAACTGAAATTAGAGAAATATCCTTGTTCAGAATGCATCTATAATGATCAAAACGCTTCTATAAAACTGAAAATACAGAAATATCATTGTTCAGAATGCATCTACAATGTTCAAAACGCTTCCATAAAACTGAAATTAGAGAAATATCATTGTTCAGAATGCATATATAATGTTCAAAACGCTTCCATGAAACTGAAATTAGAGAAATATCATTGTTCAGAATGTATCTATAATGTTCAAAATGCTTCCATAAAACTGAAATTACAGAAATATCATTGTTCAGAATGCATCTATAATGTTCAAAACGCTTCCATAAAACTGAAATTAGAGAAATATCATTGTTCAGAATGCATCTATAATGTTCAAAACGCTTCCATAAAACTGAAATTAGAGAAATATCGTTGTTCAGAATGCATCAATAATGTTCAAAACGCTTCCATAAAACTGAAATTAGAGAAATATCGTTGTTCAGAATGCATCTATAATGTTCAAAACGCTTCCATAAAACTGAAATTAGAGAAATATGATTGTACAGAATGCATCTACAATGTTCAAAACGCTTCCATAAAACTGAAATTAGAGAAATATCATTGTTCAGAATGCATCTATAATGTTCAAAACGCTTTCATAAAACTGAAATTAGAGAAATATCATTGTTCAGAATGCATCTATAATGTTCAAAACGCTTCCATAAAACGGAAATTACAGAAATATCGTTGTTCAGAATGCATCTATAATGTTCAAAACGCTTCCATAAAACTGAAATTAGAGAAATATCGTTGTTCAGAATGCATCAATAATGTTCAAAACGCTTCCATAAAACTGAAATTAGAGAAATATCGTTGTTCAGAATGCATCTATAATGTTCAAAACGCTTCCATAAAACTGAAATTAGAGAAATATGATTGTTCAGAATGCATCTATAATGTTCAAAACGCTTCCATAAAACTGAAATAGGAGAAATATCGTTGTTCAGAATGCATCAATAATGTTCAAAACTCTTCCATAAAACTGAAATTAGAGAAATATCGTTGTTCAGAATGCATCTATAATGTTCAAAACGCCTCCATAAAACTAAAATTAGAGAAATATCATTGTTCAGAATGCATCAATAATGTTCAAAACGCTTCCATAAAACTGAAATTAGAAAAATATCATTGTTCAGAATGCATCTTTAATGTTCAAAACGCTTCCATAAAGCTGAAATGAGAGAAATATCATTATTCAGAATGCATCTATAATGTTCAAAACGCTTCCATAAAACTGAAATTACGGAAATATCATTGTTCAGAATGCATCTTTATTGTTCAAAACGCTTCCATAAAACTGAAATTAGAGAAATATCATTGTTCAGAATGCATCTATAATATTCAAAGCGCTTCCATAAAACTGAAATAAGAGAAATATCATTATTCAGAATGCATCTATAATGTTCAAAATGCTTCCATAAAACTGAAATTAGAGAAATATCATTGTTCAGAATGCATCTTTATTGTTCAAAACGCTTCCATAAAACTGAAATGAGAGAAATATGATTGTTCAGAATGCATCTATAATGTTCAAAACGCTTCTATAAAACTGAAAATACAGAAATATCATTGTTCTGAATGCATCTACAATGTTCAAAACGCTTCCATAAAACTGAAATTAGAGAAATATCATTGTTCAGAATGCATCTATGATGTTCAAAACGCTTCCATAAAACTGAAATTACAGAAATATCATTGTTCAGAATGCATCAATAATGTTCAAAACGCTTCCATAAAACTGAAATTAGAGAAATATCGTTGTTCAGAATGCATCTATAATGTTCAAAACACTTCCATAAAACTGAAATTAGAGAAATATGATTGTTCAGAATGCATCTATAATGTTCAAAACGCTTCCATAAAACTGAAATTAGAGAAATATCATTGTTCAGAATGCATCTACAATGTTCAAAACGCTTCCATAAAACTGAAATTAGAGAAATATCATTGTTCAGAATGCATCTATAATGTTCAAAACGCTTCCATAAAACTGAAATTAGAGAAATATCATTGTTCAGAATGCATCTATAATGTTCAAAACGCTTCCATAAAACTGAAATTAGAAAAATATCATTGTTCCGAATGCATCTTTAATGTTCAAACCGCTTCCATAAAACTGAAATTAGAGAAATATCATTGTTCAGAATGCATCTACAATGTTCAAAACGCTTCCATAAAACTGAAATTAGAGAAATATCGTTGTTCAGAATGCATCTATAATGTTCAAAACGCTTCCATAAAACTGAAATTAGAGAAATATCATTGTTCAGAATGCATCTATAATGTTCAAAACGCTTCTAAAAAACTGAAATTAGAAAAACATCATTGTTCGGAGTACATCTATAATGTTCAAAGTACTCACAAAAAACTAAAATTACAGAAATATTATTGTTCAGAATGCACCCATAAGGTTCAAAAAGCTTCCAGAAGACATAACAGATACATCATTTTTCAGAATGCATCTAATATTGAAAGCGTTTCCAGAAGACTGAAATTACAGAAACATCCTTGTTGATAAAGCCTTTTTGATGTTACAAACGCTTCCCAAAAGACTGAAATTACATATACATCATTGATCAGAATGCATTTATACTGTTCAAAATGCTTCCAAAAGAAAAAAAATACATAAACATCATTGTTCAGAATGCATCTATAATGTTTCAAACACTTCCAGAAGACTGAAATTACAGAAACAGCATTGTTCAAAAAGCATTTATAATGTTCAAAACGATTCCAGAATACTAAAATTACTGAAAGATCACTGTTCACAATGCATCTTTAATTTTCAAAACACTTCCACAAGTCTGAAACTACAGAAACATCATTTTTCAGATTGCACCTATAATTATCAAATGTCTTCCAGAAAACATAAATTACATTCAAAATTGCTCCGAAAACATCTCTAATGTTCAAAAGTATTTCTAGAAGAATAAAATTACATAAACGTAATTTTTTAGCAAGCATATCTAACGACCAAAACGCATACAGAAGACTTAAATTATAGGAACATTATTGCTCAAAATGCATCTATGATTTTCAAAACTAAAATTACAGAAACATCGTGGTTCAGAAAGCTTCAATAATGTCCAAAAAACTTCTAAAAGACTGATATTACTGAAACATCATTGTTCAGATTGCATCTATAATGTTCAAAACGCTTCACAAAGACTGAAATTACAGGAACAGCATTTTTCAGAAAGCATCTGTAAAGTTCAAAACGATTCCAGAAGACTGAAATTACAGAAAAAAACATTATTCAGAAATCTTATGTAATGTTCATAATGTTTCAAGAAGACTATAATTACAAAAAGATCATTGCTCAGAATGCTCTCTAATGTTAAAAACATCATCTGGATGACTAAAATTACAAAAATATCATTGCTGAGATTTTATCTATAATGTTCAAAACGTTTCAAGAAGACTTTAATTACAGAATCATTAATATCCCGAATACATCTATAACGTTCAAGACGCTTCCTGAACACTAAAATTACTGA
>NC_090734.1:111526693-111531693 GCF_036898095.1 Palaemon carinicauda | reverse complement strand
TAATCTGCAATGGGTAGCGTGGTGATGAAATGGACAAACACCTGATATGAATGAAGACATGTGTGTGAGGCCTTTGTCCTGCAGTGGACAAGAAACAGCTGCATTTGTGTGTGTGTTGTATTTGTGTGCATATACTGTGTGTGTACACACACACACACACACACACACACATATATATATATATATATATATATATATATATATATATATATATATATATATATATTAGTACCTAAAAAACAATACATAAATTGATACAAATATAGTGCTTTACCAGCTGAATTGACTGGGCCAAATTCCCCTCCCCCCCCAAAAAAAAAAAAAAAAAAAAGTCCTAAAACACCAATCCATTCGTTCCTCTTCATGGAATATTTTTGGAGTCAGTTGGAATGAAATTGCAGACCAACCTTCTTCCCGCTTCACAAATTTCTCGGAAAGTTTTAAGCTTTAAAGTCGAAAGAACTAGAGGGATTTTATTTGAGTATTTTGATGGAATCTTTTGAGTTTTCAAAACCTATAGAAAGCAAAAATATAGATCGCCATTCCAGGAATGGCAACATAAATAACATTTCAGTTTCCATTAGTAAGCTTAC
Source organism: Palaemon carinicauda (assembly GCF_036898095.1). Classification (NCBI taxonomy): domain Eukaryota; kingdom Metazoa; phylum Arthropoda; class Malacostraca; order Decapoda; family Palaemonidae; genus Palaemon; species Palaemon carinicauda. The sequence goes on along the minus strand of NC_090734.1, from coordinate 111,531,100 downwards.
TGATCCTTACAATAACCAAAATTAGATTTACCTTCACGGAAACCATAAATAAATTCAATATTTATCAAAAGGGACTATCAACGTCTATTCATTTTCCTAACGGACGTACATAAAAAAAAGGATTAAATGAACAGGATGCCCCGAATAGAACCGAATGGAAAAGGCTTCCACGAAACAGACAAAAAAAAAAAAAAAAAAAAAAATATGTTCATATAAATTATATCTCTAAACCTAAATTATATCTACATATAGGCAAGAGGAAAATGTTTTTTTTTTTTTTTTTTTTTTTTTTTTTTTTTTTTTTTTTTTTAATCTTAGCAAAATAGCACTAAACATAATCATGGTACTGACTCCTAATTCAGAGGTGTAAAAAAACTACATATATCTATTATGTAACATCAACAGACCTTGTCAATTGACTGTAACTAGAATTATTCGTTCGAAAACAATTGTTCAAATGTATAATTGTTCGAAATCTCAGTAGAACAAAATGCAAAATATTCGAACAAGCAGTTTTGGATAAACAATTATTAGAAATACCTATGTTTGAAAAAAATACATTGGTTCGAGAACTTTTGTTCTAGTGTATAATTGTTCGAAGTCCCAATTAAAAGAAATACAAAATATTCGAATTAGCAGTTTTTGAAAAACAATTATACGAAATTCCTTTCTTCGGAAAAAAAATTTTTTTTGGAAACCATTTGTTCGAACACAATTGATCAAAATATAATATATTCGAATAGGCAACTTTCAAAACACAATTGAACTTAGATGTGATTGAAATACAAATGTTCGAAAATGCAGTTTTCGAAAACCAATTGCTTACTCAAATAACCAATTAACAATACTTCACAAAACAACTGGAACAGCTGGAAAGACAGTCGGGAATTCCCTTCGGGATCATCAACTCCGTCGGTCATCTGTACTGATGGAAGGAATCCATCAAGGCCAAAGCCTCGGCAAACTCCTTCTCTGGACCATTGTCAGGAAATGAGCTCACACTTTACTCATCGATTAACGTAATGAGGGTAATTCTCTCTCTCTCTCTCTCTCTCTCTCTCTCTCTCTCTCTCTCTCTCTCTCTCTCTCTCTCTCAGTAATCAAAAATTCCTATAAGTAATTTTCTAATATTTTGAGGAATAAAAATGAGAGCAGTATTTAGCCCAAAAACCAAAATAGTTTTAATTTTCAAAGATGTGGATTGACAGACATAATCCTCTTTCAAAAAGTAATCGATACACGTTTGAATTCCTACAAAATCTAATTTGGAAGAAACTAATAAAACTTCTAATAAAACTTATGAAAACTTCTCAAGCAACTGTTTTCTTAATATGTTCACGATCTTAATAAAGGCACTAGCCGCCCGCTGGTTACGGTTCATTTTTCCTCTGCCTACATATGAACCGAATAGTCTGGCCTATTCCTCACAAATTCTCTTTATTCCTCTTATATCTAATAATAAAATAATTATAAAATAAAACTTCTTCACTCGAGGGTTTACTACTGCACTGTAATTGTTCAGTGGATACTTTTCCCTTAGTAATGGTAGAACACTCTTAGCTATGGTCAGCAGCTTTTCTAGGAGGACACTCCAAAATCAAACCGTTGTTCTCTAGCCTTGGGTAGAGCCATAACTTCTGTACCACAGTCTTCCACAATCTTGTGTTAGAGTTCTTTTGGTCGACTGTACACTTTGGCAAGCTATGCTATCTATTCCTTTCTTCTTTCCTCACTGTGCTAATTTCCCTGTTGGAGGCCTTGGCCTTATATTATCATGCTTTTCCAACTAGAGTTTCAGCTTAGTTAATAATAATAATAATAATAATAATAATAATAATAATAATAATAATAATAATAATAATAATAATATTAATAATTTAGGTTCACGAAATAATTGACATCAAACCAACTATTTCAGATAAAAATAAACAACAGCGAGGACGCACCTGGCTACTTTCATAAGCACAGTTAAATAGAAGTTACTACCTTAAGGTAAAATCAAAATATCATTTAAAACTTTTCACATATCAAACTCCCCCTCATCAGCTTTTACTGTTATCAAAACACGGCTGTCATGTCTCGCCCCAGAGGGTGACACTAATTGTAATACTTGGGAAGAAAACCAAAGTTGAAACGCAAAGGCTTCTCCAACTACACCCATGGACATACCGGTACACTAGAGAATCTAATGGAATTTCCCTACACTACTACTAACACTACTACTACTACTACTACTACTACTACTACTATTAGTTAAGCTACAACCCTAGTTGGAAAAGCAGAATGCTATAAACCCAAGGGCTCCAACAGGGAAAAATAGCCCAGTGAGGAAAGGAAATAAGGAAATAAACAAACTACCTGAGAAGTAATGAACAATTTAAATAATATATTTTATGAACAGTAACAACATTAATATATATCTTTCATATAAAAACTATGAATATTACTCCACAAGGCACTAGAAGAGTTGGAAGACCTAGGCCTACATGCCTAAGGACTATGAAGTGAGAAGTAGGATATGATGAATGAAGAAGCACTAATTTATAAGCTCAAGATAAGAGACAAATGGCGAAATCTAACCGAAACCCTTTGCGTCAATGAGCGTCGGAGATGATGAGAAAAACATTTGCTGCAAGTTTAAACTTTTGAAGTTCCACTAGCAGGGCTTTAATGTTACGGGCATTCCAATCTCTTGTACTTGAACTAACGACCGCCTCCAGATATGGAATACGTGGGCTGGAAAAATGTAGAAAGGGGATATGCCACCCGTGGAAGACTATGATGTCAGACCCTTACTTGAATATCTTAAAAAAATGCTATTTTATTGTCAACCTACGTTCTAGCCATTACACAGAGAGAGAGAGAGAGAGAGAGAGAGAGAGAGAGAGAGAGAGAGAGAGAGAGAGAGAGAGAGAGTACCAAAAAGTCCATCAGAAAAAAAATGGTAAAATTTCATTTCAAGTACACAAGTTTCCTTATCAATGTCACTATGATATATAAAACTCGGCTGTTTCGAGGAAACAAAGTCATATTCAGGTGGGTTTTAATGACCTCTAACAAAGAAATTGTGTTGAGCAGTTTGCATAAAAATCTTTTCAAGTAGACAAACTGTTCACAAGCTTTGTTCCCCAGTTCAATGTTAGTTGATAACCGAAGTTCTATGTTAATAACCTTTGGCACTAATTGTTATAATGGAAAAAGAATTAAACTTCGTCACTTGACAGGAGCAATGAGTTCCATGTAAAAAGAAAAATCCAATGTTAGGGCCATCCAATTTAATGAATTCTCTCAAATAACTCATCTCAAGCGCATCTACATTTAACGCTTCAATAGCAACTTCAATCAATTACTGTTGAAAGAAAAAGAACGAAATTGACGAGTTTCTATCAGAATAGATGATCACCAATAAGGTGACTGTGTCCTATAAATTTCTTCGAGAGATATACAGTAGAGTAGTGTTTTAAATACTCCATTAAAATACTCCACAACACCTTGGGTACTGCCCTGTTTATACCTCAAATTTGCTTTTCTTTATTAAGCTTCCCACCGCTATCAGGCAGGGAACTATACTTTTTCCCCTTTGCAAATCATGTTCAGTACAATAAGCTTACCCCTCTAAATTTCCCTCCCTAACCACACTAGAACATTTCCTTCCTTCCCCTCTCTCTTATACACATAACATAACACTGCACTTCTCACCATCACTTCGGATTACGTGCCACGGGAGTTTCCTCTCCAATTCCCACTTTACTTACAAAAGGACCTGGGAACTTGGAATTGCGCTGCTCTTTTCCTTTGATTTTGTAATTCCAATTCCCTCCTGAGTATTGTTGTTTTATCACCAGCTTTCTACCCGATCTTCATTTATGTTTTTATTCAATATGTAACGTAACTATTTAAACACAGCTGTTCCACAGCATATCTGGAACATTATTATCTTTGGTAGAAATTATCCGAATATTTCCTTCGTATGAGTTACTTATCATCCTTTATATTGATTCATACCGCATCGAAATTGTGGTATTTTTATCATGGTACTTGGGATGATGACCCTCTTGTAATATAAAACAATATTGTTCCATCAACTGATATATCAAGAATATTAGTAATGTATTAATAAAAAGAGTAACATGTAATTCGATTCTATGAATTGAATATAATATAAAATTCTAATATGCAACTAATAATAAACGACAAAAGACTTTGAACCCAGGCATATTAAAGGTCATAAACAACGCGTCTTCAAAACCAGGGATATAAAAAGCATTGCTAGTACAGTAATTACTCCCCGTAAGAAAACATTAAAGACACAGCAACCACATGCAACAGAAGAAACTCCAAATAATGAAATAAACACTGAATTTTTTTTTTTCAAATTTCATCTGCGACCTTGCCAGGATTCGAACC
>NC_090734.1:111506693-111519193 GCF_036898095.1 Palaemon carinicauda | reverse complement strand
TATATATATATATATATATATATGTATTATATATATATTATATATATATATATTATATTATACACACACCAGGTCATGCGACAGTTTTTTAACATTTAGCAAATTGATTTTCTTGCTTTGCTTATTATAAATTCATGAAATACATTTTCATAATTCATTGCCATCAGTGTTCAGAGTCAACGCTGAGGAGTGCCAATTTTGAAAGTCTCTCCTGGCCCATAGTATTTCTCAGGTATGTCTTAATGAGCTTCAATTTGCTGAAGGATCTTTCACATGAAGCAACAGATTCCCCTACAGTCAATAATAACCTAAGTGCCACTTGGAGGTTAGCGAATCTTCCACCATACTTCATAATAAATCTAAGGAGTTCTGTGGCTGATTCTATGTTTCTGTTCCTTACAAAGAACTTTACATCTTGTATCTCTTGGCATAGTTCTGATGCTTTCAGGTCTTCGTCATATTTTTGCTCCATGCCTTCGCACACTGCATCAACTTCTTCGTTTTTGCCAAATAATTCTTTAGGGTTTCAGGAAATGTTAAAGAAAATGTAAAAGAAAACGAAGATATTTAGAAGCAAACATTTCAAGTGCACCATTTTCAATGTCACGATGATTAACTCTATTGCAAAAAGAAAAAAAAATCGGGGAAATAGTTGAGTTTTTGTTGGTTTTAATGGCTTAATTGCAAAAATCATAATTTACGATAACAAATTTCAAAGCTTTTATCCTTTACCCGCTAATTATCATTATTTCAATTTTGTGGGGCAGCAAGACCAGGCTATTTTTATCGCCCCTAAAAAAAGTGCCGCCCCAGGGCATTTGAAATTTTCTTTCTTACAACTACTGTAAGAAGTCTCTTGTTTCTCAAATTGCCTCTCCGGATGTTGCTGAGTTAGATTGGCCCCCTATATACAATCAAAACCATGGGCTCATGCGTCTGGCAACCCGTAAGGTCGTATCTTTTAGAAGCTGTTAGTCGTATTGGATGACACGCACACTGAAGACTGACAGAAAATGATGAGGATGACACAGCAAGACGACCAAAACTGGAGTCCGAAGCTCAATTAAGAAAGCGACGCAAAGCAGAAATTTTTGATCCCAAACCTGTTCCTTCGTCGGTCCAGGATAATTTGTTTTATTTTTTTTTTTTTTCTTAGAAGAGCGTCCTAACAGGACAAAGTCCGAATACGGAGTGGCCCTCCTTAACTAAAGGCGAAAACCTTGGAATCTTAAGAAGATGAAAAATACGAGAATTTCTGAAGGAAACACCAATGTCTATAGACCTTGGGAAACACATTGATGCCACTAAGGCGATCGCTTTCAGTAAATCTCTCTCTCTCTCTCTCTCTCTCTCTCTCTCTCTCTCTCTCTCTCTCTCTCTCTCTCTCTCTCTCTATATATATATATATATATATATATATATATATACTATATATATATATGTATATATATATATATATATATATATATATATATATATATATATATATATATATATATATATATATATATTATATATATATATATATATATATATATATATATATATATATATATATATATATATATATATATATATATATTATATATCATCTATACCTATTGATGCAAAGAGCCTAGGTTAGATTTCGCTAATCGTCTCGATCGTTAATCATATCCTGTAGATAAATGGATAAAACAGGCGAAAAAAATCAAAATAATATCACAGAAGAAGTGTATTAAATAAGCATATGAAAAAAAAAAATTCATATTTTTATTGTTTTTTCCCTGAAGTCCCCATAGTCCAGTGTGAAATTTTTGCTGAACGTGGCGAAGAAGACCAAACTCGAGCAAGAGCTACGAAGGAATCTTGGACAAATCTTCGCGCTCTTTTCTATCTTCATTTATCTCCATTTGTTACATCTATTTTCATTCAAAATTTTCTATATAGTTGTGATAACAATAATGGAATTATCTGAAGACTATAGCCATCCCAAATACAACTCTTCGAATCGTGTTGAAAATCAAAATCTTCCAAATGTCTAGGGCGGAAAAGATGATTCTTACGCTGAAACGAATTTGTTATCTTCAAAGATTTCCCTTTTTTTCCTTCGTTTATTTTGCTCCATTTTCGTAGTTTCATCAGATTGGAGAAAAGAGAGAGAGAGAGAGAGAGAGAGAGAGAGAGAGAGAGAGAGAGAGAGAGAGAGAGAGAGAGAGAGAGAGAGAGAGAGAGAGAGAATATGTAGGCGCCAAAAAGGATGCAATTTTTCTAGAGAGAGAGAGAGAGAGAGAGAGAGAGAGAGAGAGAGAGAGAGAGAGAGAGAGAGAGAAAATATGTAGGCGCCAAAAGGATGCAATGAGAGAGAGAGAGAGAGAGAGAGAGAGAGAGAGAGAGAATGTGTGCGTCAAAAGGATGAAATTCTTCTCTGCTCCAGAAAAAGAATTCTCTTATGAAGACTTCGTCATTCTTTTTCTTAAGTCGGATTGAAGAAATTTGGATATCTTTCAGATCCTTCAATATTCTCTACTGCGTAGTTTCTGCTTTATTCTGCATAATCTTCGTTTTTTGTTTATTGTAAAATGATCAAAGACTTATTATCAGTTCTCTTATTCGGATGCTTTCGTCCTTCTCTACAATAGAAGTATATCAAATGAACAAATACAAAAAGAAACATTGAAATTTTTATGGGTCTTCCCTGAAATCGCCATAATCCAGTGAGAATTCTTTGCTAAACGTGGTGATGGATTCGTCTCTCGCCTCCATCATAAAACCTGAAGACCAAACTCGGGCAAGAGCAACGAAAGAATCCTGGACAATATTTTGCAACCTTTTCCAAGTCCTCATTTATCTCCGTTCATTCTCTATTAGTTCCATCCATCTTCATATTAAATTTTCTATATAGTAGTGATGATAATTATTGAAACATCTGAAGATTAAAACAATACCTAACACCACTCTTCGATTCGTGTTGAAGATCAAGAATCTTCTAAATATCTTCGGCGGGAAAGATTATTCTTACGCTGAAACGAATTTGTTCTCTTTCAAGCTTTCCCTTTTTTCCTTCGTTTATTTTGCTCCTTTTTCAGAGTACTATCAGACATAAGAGAGAGAGAGAGAGAGAGAGAGAGAGAGAGAGAGAGAGAGAGAGAGAGAGAGAGAAAATATGTGCGTCGAAAGAATACAATTCTTCTCTGAAGACTATCTAAAAAATACCTTAGGAGCTTCATGAACTGCATTCTCTTATGAAGACGTCTCCGTCATTTTTTTTTTCTTAAAACTAAGCCTGATACAGGAACTCTATATCGTTGGCCTGGCTGGGCTCCCCCCTTCCCGGTGGGAAGGGAGGGCTCCCCGGCCCCCACAGGCGCTGGGCCGGCTTTCCCCCCCCCCCCCCGGCTGGCACTAGGCCGGCTTCCCCCACCTCCCTGCCGGCGCTGGTCCGGCTCCCCCCCCCCCCCCCCCCGCTCCGGCGCTGGTCCGGCTTCCCCCACGCGCCAGTGCTGTGCCGGCTTCCCCCCCCCCCCCCCCCCGGCGCTGGACCAGCTTCCCCCCCCCACTGACTTTCCCCCCCTCCCCCCGCCGGTGCTGTGCGGATTTCCCCCCCTCCCCCCGCCGGTGCTGTGCGGTTTCCCCCCCCCCCCCCGCAGGCTCTGTGTGGCTCCCCCCCCCCCACTGGTGCTTGGCCAACTTCCTCCCCCCCGCTGGCGCTGGGCCGGTTTCCCCCCCCGCCATGCTGGCGCCGGCTCCCCCCCCCCCCCACACCGGCGCTGGGCAGGCTTCCCCCCCCCCCCATCTTTATCTCCATTCATCATGATCTCATCCACATACGGAACTCGAGCAATCTCTCTTATAGTTTCATTTTGAATCCTGTCCTGCCATTTAACTCCTAATACATAATGAACTATAAAAACGGGAATTCCGAAAGTAAGATATTCTAAAATTCCTGAGTTAAAAACTACCTAGATCAAACCCTTCAAAAGATGCCAATAAAACTAACCTCAAACTTTACACACGATTTGTAAAAACAAACAACAACAACAGAAATCTCGAAAGTGAGGTATTCCAAACTTACAGACACTAAAAATCACTCATAATAATAATAAACAGAAATAAAACCAACCTCAAACTTTACACACGAAAAGTAGAAAGATAAAAACTATAGAAATGTCTTAAGTGAGGTATTCCAAACTTACAGACAGTGAATACCAAATTAATGAAATCACTGAAAATAAAAATAAACACATATAAAACCTGCCTGAAGGCAAAAATAAAAGTTAGGTATTCCAAACTTTCAGACAATAAAAACCAACTCGATCAAACCGCTCAAAAAAAAAGAAAAAAGAAAATAAAAATATAAATTTTACAAATGGAAAATAAAAAAAATAATACGAGTGTTAATTCTCAAATTCCCAATTAAGATATGCAAAATCTCAGACGGATTTTCTCGTCATAATGGATTGACTTCGACTGGAGATGATGACTTCCCAAAGAGGGAGTTCGGGGAGAGGAGTGGGGGTGCTGGATGGAGAAGGGGGGGAGGGGGGGCAGACTAAGGGAAGGGATAGTAGTTACCTCTTGGTAGCAATGGACGCTCCGATGCCGAATTAATGTTGAAATTATGAATAAGATATATGAGTTATTGGAAGTGATACGCAGAGACGTTCTTGGGGAGAGAGAGAGAGAGAGAGAGAGAGAGAGAGGGGGGGCTATTGGCATGATATATAATGTAAAACAATTACTGTCATTTATGGGGTTTGGTCATTTTCATCACCACGCTGGCCAGTGCAGATAGATGATGGTGGGAGATTTTTGTCTAATCGCTCACAAAAAATCAACCTAATATGGGTGGCCCTAACTATTACAATTTTGTGGATTATGGCGACACACAAGACCTTTCACCACGTTAAGGTATCCCTATTGAAAATATATATATATATATATATATATATATATATATATATATATATATATATATATATATGTATGTATATATATATATATATATATATATATATATATATATATACATACATATATATATATATATATATATATATATATATACATATATATATATATATATATATATATATATATATATACATACATATATATATATATATATATATATATATATATATATATATATATGTATATATATATATATATATATATATATATATATATATATATATACAGTATATATATATACATATATATATATATATATATATATATATATATATAATGTGTGTGTGTGTTTGTATATGTTTGTAAAACCCCTATAGATTTCAGGACACTTCCTGTTCAATGCCGTGTTTGCATTCATTAAAGCAATGTGACAATAATTGCCAATCAAACATTTCTTCGAGAAGGTAAACTAATTTCTCTTTATCGGAGGCCACTGTCTTGAATGGGAGAGTCAATTCATCGGAATAATTAAATGAATTGTGACTCTTCTTCAGAACTATATTTGGTTGAGTGATGGAATCACACTTCAATATAAAGACTATATTGTGGAGAACATTTTTGATGATGCCCCTAACGAAAATGGGTAATGCATCTCTTGGTTGTGGTGACCGATGTGGTAACGTCCCTGACTGGTGATTGCCTTACTGATTGCCTAATAGTTGGGGGCCTGTCCGGGATCTGATGTGCGATATGATTCATCAAATTTATATTAAGTGATTGAATCGTGAAAGAACAGTTCCAGTGATTATGAACAGTATAGAGTGTTGTGTTGTGGCGTACCAAGGATAAAGGACGACAGTAATAATTCCAAGGTAAGGTAGATGTCTCGTCTCCCTCTCATTAGACATTTATGTATAATATATGTCTGGGTAGTCATTTGGTTGTAAGAGGAACAAGTCACGCTTAATATAGTTAAGACTTAGGTATGCTGATTGTCCAGCTTCTAAACCACCCTTATTAATTGAAGATGCCCCCAGTAGGTAGCTTTTAAAGCTTCGCCTACTCAAATCTCGTATCCCAGAGATTTCCCATAAAAAAAATCTGAAGCCCTAAGATTTTGCCATTTCTTAAAACGCCATTCAAAAGTGATATTTAGGAAATAAGTCAAATTTCATTATATGTGATTTATTAAATTAAGTTTCATTATAAGTGAAATTTCCTCCATCTCTATTTCATTATAAAGTGATTTATTTTGTAATATAAATTTCTTAAGTGAAATTAGCCAATTCCCAATATCGGAGATTTTCGTAATTCTAATCATTATCTCTAGTCAGGAAATTGACTTATATATTGTTTGGTGTTAAAAGTACTATTTTGGTGTACAAATAACATTTACGTGTCGGTAAATGAATATTTAAATACTTGTGTTAAATTACTCCTGTTATATCTATAAAGCGCATACTACGTATTTTGTCCAGTTTGCGCATTATTCTGATAATCAATTACTTAAACTAGGTGTTGACTATTAACTAGATACTTTATCATAACGAGAGTAATATAGTATTTATATAAATTAAAAGGTAACATTGTAAAGTTATCGTATTAAGCTGGTATAAATTAAAAGGAAATGCAAACTAGAACGTGCTAATTAGGTATGCTTAAAGTAAAAAATACCTTTGCGTTTTAAAGCCTTGTTTACTGATTCGGTAAAATTGTTGTAAAAGTTTGTGATGTTAAGCATGTCGTTTGAGTAGTTATGAAGTAGTTAGCCGCGTGTTCAAGATCTCGAGCGTAAAAAAAAAAAATTGTTCAGTTGTTAACGGTGAATAAAAGTTTTATAGTATCGTAAGTTTCGCGAGACTCAATTTTGTATTTAAGCTATTTTTGTGTAATGTGATTTAATCATATAATTTTGTAATTTTGTGATCGCTATTTTGTATTTCTGTGATCGAAAGATTACTTTGCGATCGTATGATCTTATACTTATTCTTATAAAGTTTGGATATTTATTTTAGTTTGTACTTTTCTTGCGCCACGGGCGACATTCAAAATGCCTTTCAACTTGCAACAATTTATTGTATCACCACGGGATCATGTGGAATCTCTCACAGTTGCCACAAAAACTGACCTAAAGAATCTAGCTCGCCATTATGATGTACAGGTTCCCGCAACTGCCGTAAAATGTGTAATTCTCAGTCATATTTTGAAATTCCTTGTAGATGAAGATATTGTTCCAGAAGAAGAATTGGCTGACGTTCGAGCTCTAACAGTTACCAATCCAAATGGTGACTTGAATAAACTAAGTCTGCAGCTGGAGTTGGAGAAGATGAAGGTGCAAGCCGCAACTGCAGCGGCAACTGCCGCAACTGAGGTAGAAGAAAGGAAAGCCGCTGCGGCTGAACGAGCCGCAACTGCCGCCACTGAGGTAGAAGAAAGGAAAGCCGCTGCTGCTGAACGAGCCGCAACTGCCGCCGCTGAGGTAGAAGAAAGGAAAGCCGCTGCGGCTGAACGAGCCGCAACTGCCGCCGCTGAGGTAGAAGAAAGGAAAGCCGCTGCTGCTGAACGAGCCGCAACTGCCGCCGCTGAGTTAGAAGAGAGGAAAGCCGCTGCTGCTGAGCGCACGGCTGCTTCCCTAGAACGTATCAAGGTGGAAACTGCTGTGGAAGCTGCTGCAACTGCTTTGGAGCAACAAGAAAAAGAAAGTGAACAGAAAAACAAAGCTCTCAGTGTTAGGCTGCAGATTGAGAGAGAAGCGGCCACATTAACAGAACGGGATCTGGCATTTATAAGACTGAAAGAAAAGGAAGAAGGTAAGCTAATTTCCGAACCCTTTGATGTGGGCAAGGTGCAGAAATTGCTTCCCACATTTGAAGAACGGGAACCTGATAACTACTTTTCTGTGTTCGAAGACACAGCCAAGAATCTCAATTGGCCTCAGGACAAATGGTATTTGATCATCCGGAACTCATTTAAAGGTAAAGCATTATCTGTATGTGCCACTATGTTAGAGGAACATGATTATTTCATAATTAAACAGGCAATCCTTGATGCTTATTCTATTACTGCGGAAGGATATAGGCAGATATTTCGTAATAGTCAGAAGCAAGTTCAGCAGACCTTTTTAGAATTTATGAATGGAAAAATTAAACAGTTTCAGAAGTGGGTAGACAAAGTAGATGTCAAAACTTTTGAGCAGTTGAAAGATTTAATGATAATGGAGGAGTTCTTAAGGAAAATACCAGGTGGCATTAATGTGTATCTAAGAGAGCAGAATGAATCTGACCCTAAGAAAGCCGCTTTAAAGGCAGATGCCTATGCTCTTATTCATAAAGTAGGTAAAACCCCATATAGAGAAACTAGACTTAAGGAAACTTGTACATACTGCAAACAAGGACATCATATTTCAGAATGTCCTGATCCACATTATGCAGCTTCATACTTAAAGAGAAAACCTAATCCCCCTCAATTCTCTCCTAAGCAAATGAATCTGCCCAAACAGGAACCAAAACCTAAGGTGGAGAAGAAAAAAGACCTTCCATTGTGCATCACACGAGTCCCAAGCGTTTGCACCCTTCACTTGCTCAGGCAAAATAAATGGTAAACCTGTAACCATACTCAGAGACACTGGATCCTCTCAAACGATCGTCTCTCCTAAAGTAATACGACCTAAAGGTGAAACTCACAGGTATGTTGCAGTTAATGACCTAACCAGTAAGTCTGTTGCCTCTCATTAATGTAAACCTTCATTGTCCTTATTTCTCTGGAACTACTGAAGTAGCTGTAAATCCAGAACTGTTACCATGCAAGAATGTAGATGTAATCCTGGGTAATGACATAGCTATCTCTGTTGTCTTAACAAACTTAATAGCAGTATCTCCAGGTGATGTTGTACAGGAGGAATGCTTAGCAGTGACACGAAGCAGTAAAAAGGACACCCCTACTGAATCATCATCAAACCCGTCGCCAGTCTCTGAACCTATGGATTTCAACGAGTTGATGAGTACATATAAGATCCAGCCTGATTCCTTTAGCTATCAACAAAGGAAAGATGTCACTCTACAGCAGTGTTTCAACCAAGTGAAACCAAAGGATACCAACAAGTGTTCTTATTTTTATATTAATAATAATGTACTAATGAGAAAATTCAGGTCCAGCAAGAACAGTCATCTAGAAACCTGGAAGGATCTAATCCAGGTAGTTGTTCCTAAGGATATAAGACCTCTGATCCTAGAATTGTCTCACTCTGATGACTCTCATCTTGGTATCACTAAAACATATGAACGCATCAGTCAAGACTTTTATTGGCCAAACATGAAGAATGACATCAAAGAGTACGTAAAAACATGTACAACATGTCAAAAAGTAAGTACTCCTAATGTGAAAGTACCAGTTGCACCATTAAAACCTATACTTGTGCCTAAAGAACCTTTCAGTAAGATCATAGTAGATTGTGTAGGCCCTTTGCCTAAGACAAAAAGGGGACAAGAATACTTGCTTACGGCCTTATGCCCAACTACCCATTATCCATTTGCAGTACCTTTAAGAAACATTTCAGCCAAGAACATCCTAAAGTCACTAGTGTCCATATTTACTGTTGTAGGATTTCCAACTGAACTACAATGTGATCAAGGAACCAATTTCATGAGTCATGCTTTTAAAACAGCTATGAAAGATTACCATATAACCCAAGTCTTATCCTCAGCTTACCATCCACAGACCAATGGAGCATTAGAACGCACTCACCAGACCATTAAAAATCTTCTCCGGAAATACATCCATAGTTCAGGTAACGAGTGGGATTGCGATTTGGAACTGATCATGTACGTCATACGAGGAGTTCGAAATCAGTCTACTGGTATGTCACCTTTTGAACTACTCTTCGGTCGACGGCCACGAACTATCCTGAGTTCAGTCAAAAAACGCATCCTGAAGTTGGGAGATAATGAGGTACCTCTTTCCCAATATATTTCAGAACTCAACAGGAAACTTTCAGATCTTCACTCCATTGCCAAAACTAACTTGATAACAGCTCAAGAGAAGATGAAGATTAACTATGATAAAAAGGCTAAAACCAGAAGTTTCAAAGTAGGAGATGCAGTGCTGCTATACCATCCGATTGCAGGCTCTCCCCTACGAGAGAAATACCAGGGACCTTATACCATCACTCAGCGTATCTCGCCAACCAACTATATAATCGCCACTCCAGATAAGCGTAAGTCTACTCAATTAGTCCACATAAACCTCTTAAAGGCCTATTTGTCTCCCTCAACAGCTGAAAGTAAAACGGTAATGATTACTAGTTCCATACCATACATAGATTGTCCTATGGATCAATTTACAGATGATCCAATAACTGCATCTTGGCAGGATTCTCAAAACTCAAAGATCTTGGAAAACTTATCAGACTATCTACAACCCTTATCTGCATCAAAATGTAAATCTTTAGTAGCTTTATTCCATGAATTTCCTAGTATAACTTCAGATAAACCAGGCAGATGCACCATGCTAGATCATGACATCAAACTACAACCAGGTGCTGCACCCATTAAACAAGCTTTCTATCGAACATCACAGAAGAAATTGGGTATCATGAAAGAAGAAGTGAACTACTTGATAAGAGAAGGATTGGCAGAACCCAGTGCGTCACCATGGGCTTCCCCATGTCTCCTAGTAGGAAAGAAAAAATGGTAAATTTCGTCTTTGTACCGATTACAGGAAAATTAATAATTTAACAATTAAAGATTCGTATCCTCTACCAAGAATACAAGATATCATTGACCAAGTAAGTAATTCGACCTACTTAAGCCAAATACATTTGTTGAAGGGTTATTACCAAATTAAATTAACAGAAATGGCAAAGGAAATTTCTTCAATTTATCACTCCATTTGGCTTATTTAGTTATAACGTAATGCCATTCGGATTAGCCAACGCACCTGCCACCTTCCAAAGAGTAATGTCTTTAATTTTACAGGACTTGGAAAAAGTATTTGTATATTTAGATGACATCATTATTGCCTCTGACACATGGGTAAACCATATTCAAAAGATAAAAGTTTTCTCAAGGTTGAAACAACATGGATTAACGATCAACTTAGCAAAAAGTAATTCCTGCAAAGGTCAGGTATCTTACCTTGGTCATCGAGTTGGCAGTGGTAAAGTATTACCCCATGATGCAAATATTAGCGCCATAACTTCTTATCCTGTTCCAACTACCAAACAGGAATTAAAAAGATTTCTAGGTATGGTAGGATATTACTCTAAGTTCAGTCCAAATTTCTCACCATTCACAGGACCACTATTTGCTTTAACTTCTTCAAAAGTAAATTTTTCTTGGAGCCAACAACATGATCGAATATTTAACCAGCTAAAAACTTACTTGTCATCTTCTCCTATATTAATGGCACCTAACCTCACCAAACCATTCTATCTCCAAACAGACGCTAGTGATCTTGGATATGGGGGCATTTTATTACAGCATCCTGCTCCAATAACAGCCATAACAGGAAACCTGCCCCCACTAGCTGATCTGTTACCAGTCTCTTATTCCAGTGGACGATTTATGGGTTCCCAACTAAATTGGCCCACTGTGGAGAAAGAGCTATTCGCCATCGTAGCTACCATCCAGAGATATGAGATTTATGTTGATGGACAAGACACGATCTACGTCTTCAGCGACCACTCTCCTCTGTCGCATCTCCATAGGTCCACTACTCTCAACCCTAAACTTTTAAGATGGTCATACATACAATCTGTACATAATATCCAAGTAATCGCCATATCAGGACGAGAAAACATTGTGGCAGACTCATTATCAAGGATAACCTCGGTTGATCCTCGGGAAATGGAAAAAACAAAAACAAGGGGAGACTGTGATATCCCCATATGTTGTACATATGCTAACATATCTGATTTGTCTAATGTTTATTTTTCCATTTTCTTTGTAAATACATCACCTTATTTCAGCGCCATCTTCATTCCATTCTTCTCATTATCTTTTGTTTACAATCACCTTCCTGCTGTAAATCATCCCTGTTTTCTTACCTTACATGTTATAAGGTAACCCCAAATTTATTGATTTTGTTAGAATACATTGTTCTCACCACGAGATTCATCTACCTTACTCACCCATTGACTTTGCATTGCCTATTATTGTTGTTTTGAAGTGCTTTTTCAGTATTTTATTTAACGTAAGATTAAAGTTTTGTTTATAACATAGTTTATTGTTCCTGTCCTCCAATTATCCTGCTATTGGTGCTTCGATTGTCTGCAACCAGCTTTAAGAAGATACATTTGATCATAATCAACAATCTTATACACTCGTAATAAGAAACAAGTGAATTTGGAAGTCTACCCATATGACTTCTATTTTATTGTGTGAAGTGAACTACCGCCCATTGTAAAGGGGTAATTGTTTGCACAGTGGTTCGTCACATAATATATATATATATATATATATATATATATATATATATATATATATATATATATATATATATATATATATATATATATATATATACATGGACTTTACAATATCTATGGGTGGCTCCATAATAAAACAAGCCAGTAGTTCCTGATATAAACCTAGCGTCCACATTTTCGCCAG
>NC_090734.1:111499193-111501693 GCF_036898095.1 Palaemon carinicauda | reverse complement strand
AAGAGAAAATGTATGAAAGTTTTGGTAAATTGAAATATTAAAAAATATAATTCAGATTATTATCAACAGAAGAAGAATATAAACTAATTGAGCCATATTTGTATAGAAACTTGCACACATACCCACTTATTATATATATATATATATATATATATATATATATATATATATATATATATATATATATATATATATATACACACACACACACATATATATATATATATATATATATATATATATATATATATATATATATATATATATATATGTGTGTGTGTGTGTGTGTGTGTGTGTGTGTGTGTTTGTGTGTGTTTGTGCGTGTGTATCTGTTTGGTCATGAATAAAACAGATAAGAAGTTCAGACTTGCATCAAGTGGGGATAATCCCTATATTTGGCAATGCTGATTGAAATATTGCTGCCACTAATTCATAAGTTTTATTTTATTTTAATTGTACCGTAACCATATTAAGCACTAGCTCTCGGTAAGAACTAGTACTCTCAAAGATATTAAGTGGTCCGAGAGCACCTAATGCTGACAGCAACCACGTCAGTAAAGGATGTGACCAATATCTTGATTATGGTTTTTCAGATAGGAATATTATATGTAATATTTTCCTAATATAACTAATTAATCATAAGGTTTTATAGATATCTTTGAATAGTATTGACAAGGTATTATTGTCAATGTTAATTTGAAGGAAATTATGAAAATAGATTTATTAAAGTAAATTTAGTTTCAAAAGAGATCCAATCAGAGAGAAGCTCAAATCCTTCGAGTCTGCGGATTTTGAAGGCAACTGATGGAAGACCGTTCTATGCCTCAATATGGCACATCTCCCGATAATGACTTTTGTTCTAAAATTATTCTCTAGCTCTCATTATGCTATAATTTTGGTTGAATAATCAAAATATTATCTAAATCAAAGTCAAAAGTAATAATTGTGTACAAATATCAACATTGCATATGAAATTAATGCAATACTTCATTTAAATTAACATAATACTTTCTAATTTCTTATTTGAAAACTATGAATTCTAAGATACCCTGCAATTTCCTTCTAGTCGTCATTACGGGCTGCCAACGGTAGAGCCCGTGTCTTGCATAAGGCAAGGTAATCTTATACATACATTCTAGTCATATTATTCCCTCGGTGGACTCTTCTCTGTACTCATTCCCGGCCACCATCTTGTCAATATACACAAGGATGAGATTCTACCCGAATGTGAGGTTATTATATCAAGAGAATGTGTGAGAGGGAATGTTCATCTAAATCTACAAACCGGTGCAAAGCGGGACTTTTCAACGCTATTCCCATTCTAGATTTGGCAGGAGGTTTGATCTTGAATTTTTACAACAAAAATGTCTTTAAAGTAATGAAGAAAAAAAAATATCAAAATGGTAATGGAGACGAAAATATATAAATAGTAAACAAGTAGAACAAGCAACAAGTAGACAGTTTCTTTTCCAGTGCAGGACAAAGGCCTCATACATGACAATATTCAAATTTCTTCAGTTATCCTCATGAAGGAACACAAGTTAAAGATAAAACTAAAGCATGAAAGATAGTTGCCTTTTATATAGATCTCTGGTGGGGGGAGGGTGAATAGGATGTGAATGCTGTGGAAGGTAATACAACAAGAAGTATGTGTTTATAGACCCCAAAATCAGAGACAAAGTCATAAAAAAATTGAAATGACTTTCCCCTAATTATGTAGACGGAGCCAAGTAAAAAAAAAGCCACGACAATTATGCCAAAAAAGGATAAATCAAATGCAAGAAATATGTCAACTCATAATAAAGTTCAAAGTTTACCTAATGCTAGAGGTATGGCACTTCAAAATAGAGGTAAAAAAGACTCTAATACTAAAGATAAGGAACCTCAATATTGACGTCAATGAGCATTTAATACTAGGTATATGGCACCTCAAAATAGAGGTCAAAGAAACTCTAATGGTAGAAGTATGGAACTTCAAAATTAGATGTCAAAGACGCCCTAATGCCAGAGGTAAAAAGCTACTAAAAAGAGGCCAAAAAGCCTCTAATACTAGAGGTAAGGAATTTCAATATAAAGGTCAAAGAGCATCTAATACTAGAAGTATGGCACCTTCAACCAGAAGTCAAAGCAAAGCCTCCAATACTTAATGTATGGCACCTGTAAATGGATGTCAAGGAACTTCTAATGCTGGAAGTATGGTACTTAAAAAATAGTTGTCACAGACCCTCTAAGGCTAGAAGTAAGGAGCTTCCATATAAAAGTCAATGGGCCTCTAATACTACAGGTATGGCACCACAAAATAGAGGTTAAAGAACCTCTATTGCTAAAGGTAAAAAGCTAATAAATGAAGGTAAAAAGCCTCTATTACTAGGGGTAAGTAACTTCAATATAGAGGCCAAAAAGCCTCTAATACTGAAAGTATGGCATCTCAAAATAGATTTCAACGAACCTCTAATGCTAGACGCATGTCACTTCAAAAGTAGATATAAGAGGCCCTCTA
>NC_090734.1:111476693-111491693 GCF_036898095.1 Palaemon carinicauda | reverse complement strand
ATAATAATAATAAATAATAATAATAAATAATAAATAATATTGATAATAATTAATTAATAATAAATAATAAATCATAATAATAAATAATAAAAAATAAAAAAAAAAAAAATCATAAATAATACCAAGCAATAAATAAAAAATAATTAATAATAATAAATGATAATAATGATAATAATAAATTATAATAATAATAATAAATAAATGAAAATAAATATTATTTAATGAATAGTTAATAAATAATAAATAATAATAATAAATAATAATGATAAATAAAAAATTATGATAAATAATAAATAATAGTAAATAATAATAATTTATAATAATACTAAATAAAAATAAATAATAATAAATATTAAATAATACATATTAAATAATAATAAATAATACTAATAAATAATAATAATAATAATAAATAAAAATTATGATGAATAATAAATAATAATAAATAATAAAATAAATAATAATAAATAATAATAATGCTAAAAAAAATAAATAATAATAAATAATATTAAATAATAATAAACAATACTAATAAATAATAATAAATAACAATAATAAATGATAAATAATAACAAATAATAATAAATAACAATAAACAATTATAAATAATAATGAATAATATTAATAAATAATAATTATTAATAATAAATAATAATGAATAATAAGATTAAATTATAATAAGTATTATTAATAACAATAGATAATAATAAAGAACAATTATAAAACTAAAAGCCACGTAAGCACTTTTCACAAATATTGGCTTTCGAATACCATTTGACTCTAATTTCTTTTTTCTCCTCTCCCTCTCTCTCTCTCTCTCTCTCTCTCTCTCTCTCTCTCTCTCTCTCTCTCTCTCTCTCTCTCTCTCTCTCTCTCTCGCTATTTGTTTATTTCTATGTCTCTCTATCGTTTAACTAACGAAGAAAACATAAAATACTTAATCAAATACACATATCACCTTATTCAATGTGAAATTTTCTCCTTTACATGACCAAAATATTAATAATAATAATAATAATAATAATAATAATAATAATAATAATAATAATAATAATAATAATAATAATAATATATTTTCTAGCAAAATATCTCACATTATGTCATTTAGTGTTTAGTCGTAAATGTAGTAATTAACCGTAATTTTTACAGTGCGGAAGCTGTACAGAATCCGTAGGAAGCGATGAGATGTTAAGGGATGAAGCATACTGTACTCTGTGCTCTAAGGTGATTGAAGGAATGCGTTCTTACTTGTATATGAATATCAACACCAATTAAGTCAAGGGGTGGGAGTGGTGGGGGGGGGCGGGTAAATAGTTCTCGGTTCATGGAGGGCAGCTACCTCATCTGGCCTTATGTACAACAAAACCCTTCTAAAACAATATATTTCTTTTAAATGTTATTAATAGTTACTAAAATAATGATAAGATTTCTTAAAACTCATTTCATGCAGAGCAAAAAGCAAAGAAAAATGGAATCCTGATTATGATACGATTCGTAGATAAAATCCTTGCCTGGGCCTATTGCTTTTGAGGTCCTGTATTACAACGTTAGTGCAAAACCTTCGTCTGTATAATATATTTGCAGGATAACAGTATCCTTAGTCCATGTTAACGAACGACTCAATTACAACATAGATAAAATAGAAGTAATCTAATGCAGCTCAAGCCTGAACTCTTAAATTGCGTACCTAAATTTTCATTATTTGTACAAATGAAAACACACAAATAAGACCTTTAATCATATTGCAGCTATTCTTTCAAGAAATTCAGTTCAATTCAATGATAGATTTTTCGTTATGACTACCGGCACTTGAATGGACTCATAGTCCAGACATAACAGTTCAGCCAACGGACAGCTTAAGGTGTGAAACACCAATACTGTGACGTCACTTGCCCTCGTCTCACACGTGGGTAATTAAAACAAAGAACCATGGCCTTAGTTACCTGTCCATAAAAGCAACGTAAATAATATATATATATATATATATATATATATATATATATATATATATATATACATATATATATACATACATATATATATATATATATATATATATATATATATATATATATAAATTCATATATATATATATATATATATATATATATATATATATATATATATATATATATGCGTGTGTGTACTTAAGATTTCCAGATGACAGAAGATATCAATAGGACACAAAAAGAATAAAATTAAACAAAGATAATGTTCAATTAATATGGAGAAATATGAATTAAGGGTTATGGACGAGGCTGTATAGACTATCAAATAATATACGTACTTAGAACAGAATTTTAAGCGTTTCACCAGGACATGAGACCGAAATTAAAAGGATAAGTTCACCCAAAATCCCGTCGGAATCCTGTCTGTCTATTGACAAATTCCTTATTGTTCGTCCCCATTACATAAGGGCCTGACATATTACATACATAGCGTCATTGTATTTCATGTGACATCATTCAAGTCTTATTGATGCCATCCTTCCATCCCAATCTTCCCAGTCGTCATTTACCTTCAGGAACCCATTCCACAATTCGTCAAACATCCCGATTATATTCAGGCATTCAATGTATGTGGCCGAACCATCTCAACTGGCATCTTTCCATTTGTAAAATCACTTGTTCTACTCCCAATGCTTCTCTTATTGTGGTATTTCACAGCTATCTCGTCGTTGCTCTAAAGATTAGACGTAGGACACGCATTTCAGCAGTCTGAATTTTAGACTTTAATTTTTCTGTCAGGACCCATGTCTCACAACCATATAGGAACACAGGATTAAGGATTGATCTGACTATTAATTGTTTAAAATAGTTTCAAAACAAGCAGTAGAAATGGGCTTCAGTTTAGACTTGCAACAAGTAGGGATGGTCCCTACATTCAGCAATGCTGATTGAAACATTGCTGCCACTAATTATATGGAGTTTTGTTTTAAATTGTTCCATATCAAGCACTAGCTCTTCATAGAACTAGTACTCTCAAAAATAATAAGTGGTCAAAGAAATCCTAATGCTGACAGAAACCACGTCAGTAAAAGATGTGACCAATATCTTGATTACGATTCTTTAGATAAGAACATTTTATGTAATATTTTCCCCATATAACAAATAATCATAATATTTTATAGATAACTATGAATAGTATTGATAAGGTATTATTTTCAATATTCATTTAAAGGAATTAAAGAAAAAAAAATATTAAAGCAAGCTAAGTGTTCAAATTAATTTTCTTTTTCCTGATATAGAAATTAATCTCTGGCACCGTCATTCAGTTACTTATTATGAATGATAAATAAGATTTTTTTATAACTCTGACCATCCTTCTAATTTAAATCTTCAAAGACGGTACCATACTGCTCGATTTCAATATTCCTTCTCATGAGATAATGAAAATGGATAGATTTAGCTGCAAAAGAGAGATATAATGAGAGAGAAGATCAAATTCTTCGAGTCTCCGGATTTTGAAAGCAACTGATGGAAGACCATCCTATGCCTCAATATGGCATATCTCCCAAGAATGACTTTTGTTCTAAAATAATCTTAAAACTCTCACGATACTATAATATTGGTTGAATAATAAAAAAAATTATCTAGATCAAAATGAAAAGTAATGATTGTTCACAAATATCATCATTATAAATAAAATTAATGCAATACTTTAATAGGATTTGCATAATACTTTCCAATTTTTTATAGGCAAAATATAAATTCAAAGATACCCTGCAATTTCCTCCTAGTAAAACTTACGGGCTGCCAACGCAAGAGCTCATGTCTTACACAAGGTAAATCAATCTATACAGACAGAGAATCCTAGTAATATTATTCTCTAGTTAGACTCTTCTCTTTCATCTGTATCTATCAATAGGTGCAAATCTGGACTTTTCATGGGCGTTCCCAGTCTTGTTTTGGCAGGAGGGTTGGTCTTTAATATTTACAACAAAAATGGATTAATATTGATAAAGGGGAACGGAAAAATATCAAAATGGTAATGGAGAAAAAATAACTAGAACAAGTAAAAAATAAACGTTTTATTGTGCAGTGTAAGACAAAGGCCACATAAATGACAATATTCATATTGAGCTGTATTCTAGCATAAACTCTTCCAGCTAAAGGTAAAGATAAAACTACACCATAACAGATAGATGCCTTTCATGTGAATCTTTGATGTTGGGGGGAAGTGAATGGGATGTGAATGTTGTGGAAGAAGTGCGTCTTTATAGATGCATAAATCAGTTGTAGCCAAGTTAAAATAGCCATGACGAATATATCGAAAGAGTATAATTTAAATGAAAGAAGTACGGCACCTCATAATGAAGTTCAAAGTTTACCTAATGCTTGAAATATGGCACTTCAAAAATAGATATCAAAGACCCTCTAATGCTATAGACAAAAAGATACTAAATAAAGGTCAAGGATCTTCTAATACTAGAAGAATGGCACCTAAAATTAAGGAAAAAGAACCAACAATGCAAGGCGTATGGCACTTCAAAAAGAGATGTCAAAGACCTTCTAATGCTAGAGGTAAAGAGCTACTATATAGAGGTCAAAGAACCTCCAATACTAGAGGTAAAAAACCTCAATATAGAGGTCAAAGAGCCTCTAACACTAGAGGTAAGGAATATCAATACAGAGGTCATAGAGCCTTCATTACTAGAAGTATGGCACCTCAAAATATAGGCCAAAGAACCTCTAATGCCAGATGTATGACACTTCAGAAATAGATGTCAAAGACCCTCTAATGCTACAGGTAAAGAGCTACTACATAGAGGTCGAACAACCTCTAATACTACAGGTGAGAAACCTCAATATAGAGGTCAAAGTGCCTCTAATACTAGAGGTGAGGAACATCATTATAGAGGTCAAAATGCCTCTAATACTAGAGGTGAGGAACATATATATGGAGGGCAAAGTGCTCTAATACTAGAGGTAAGGAATATCAACATAGAGGTCATGGGGCCTCTAATACTGAAAGTATGGCACCTCAAAATAGAGTTCAAAGAACCTCTAATGGCATATGTATGGCACTTCAAAAATACATGTCAAAGACCCTCTAATGCTATAGGTAAAGAGATACTAAATAGAGCCCAAATAACCTCTTATGCTAGAGCTAAGGAGCCACAATGTAGATAATAATTAGATAATAATAAATAAAAAATGATATGAATAATAAATAATATTAATAATAATTAAATAATAATTAATAATAATTAAATAATAATAAATGATAAATAATATTAATAATAATTAAATAATAAATAGTAAATGATAGTGATAAATAATGATCATAAATATTATATAATAAGAAATAAATAAAAAATAGTAAATAATAATAATAAATAATAATTATAATAACATATAATGATAAATAAATAATAATAATAATATTTATCCAATAATAAATAACAATGATAAATAATAATGATAAATAATAAAAAATAATAACAAATAATTATGATAAATAATAAATAATAATAAATAATAAAAAAATAATAAAAATAAATTATAAATAATAATAATACTAAATAAAAATAAATGAAAAAATATTAATAATTAATAAATAAAAATAATAAATAAAAATAAATAATAGTAACGAATAATAAAGATAAAAAACATTAATAAATAATAATAATGAATAATAATAAAAATAAATAATAATAATAATGAATAAAAATAAATAATATTGAATAATAAGATTAAATAATAATAAATAGTAAGAAATAATTATAATAAATAATATTAATAAATAAAGATAAATAATAATAATAAATAACCATAAATAATAATTATCAATAGAAATAATAAATTTTAATATATGAAAATAATAAATAATAAACAATAATTATAATAATGATAATAAACAATAATCATAAATAATAATAAACAATAATAATAAAAATTAATAATGAATAATAGATAATAATAAATAATAAATAATTATAAATAATAATAATATATACAAAATAATAATAAATAAATAATAAATAATAATAATAAATAAATATTAATAATAAAAAATAAATGATAATAGATAATATTACTAATAAATAATAATAATAATAATAATCATAATAGAAATTAATAATGATAATATAATAATAATAATTATAATAAAAAATAATAAATAATGATATAATAATTTTAATAATAATAATAGAAAATAATAATAAATAATCAAAAATAGATAATAATAAATAATGATTAATAATGAATTCAGCATTTAAAAAAAAAGCGAGTTTAGGAGAGAGAGAGAGAGAGAGAGAGAGAGAGAGAGAGAGAGAGAGAGAGAGAGAGAGAGAGAGAGAGAGAGTAGCTATTACTTTAATACGGAAATTGTAAGGATTGTATTGCGAGTTCTAAAATCTCTATAAATGACCAATCAAAAATGTGTTTGTTTCTAACAAGTAAAAGTATTTTTGTGATAGTCCTTAACAAGCTTATCTCCTGAGACCTTACAACAAAAATAAAAGGGAACTAGAATTCAAGCATCTCTCAGTGGTAAGGAATTAATTATTGATTTGTTTACTTACCCAGTTGTCTTTCATGGTAAATTAAACTTGCTCGGAAATGCAAGACACTTCATAAAAAATCAACAACTTCATGAAGCCCATTTGAATTACTTCAGGGATTCCCTATGTATGTGGAAAAGAAATTTCAAATGATAAAAAATGTACATAGAGAGAAACGACCCAAAATTGTAAAGACCTATAAAACGGATAAATTGACAACTGAAATATAAATTAAAATCCAGATTTGTATCCTGCTTCATAATTAGTTCACATTTTCTAAGAATTCCTAAATAAATACAACTAAGGAATTCTAAATAAGAGAACAGAAAAACGCTTGAATAATCGTACCGCTTACCATTTTACTCAAGGCCAAAGACAACAAGACACGGCAAATCCCGTCCCTCGCACTTAACCCTTCTCGAAAACGCGACAATTGCTCTAAATGTTTTTGAAGAGTTGAAATATCCTTCAATGATAGTAAACGAATGTGAGTCTGAACTTGACGAAATCCGGTGATGTTGAATTTGACCTTACAAGGTTACAGAAGGTCAAAGGTCATGGTATTACTTTAAAGCTCAAATGTGGTTTTCTGTCTGTCATATTAATCAATTGCATATCTAATCGTTCAAGACTTTTGGTCCTCTAAATTCGGTGACATTGAGAATTTGAAACCCTTGAACTTTGACCTTACCAATCTTCAAAGGTATGCTTTTTCACTATTTTCATATAAAGAATTACATTTTCGGCGCCGAAAAATTAAGATTTTGATCTAGGTTTCAAATAATCGGGTAATATTTAACGGAGCTTCAGTCATATGTCTACAAAGATCTTTCGAGTCACCGTGACTTTGATCTTGACTCTGTGCGGACCAAATATTAATCGGGTCCACGGTGTGTCATAGTGCAGCCCCCCCCCCCCCCCAAAAAAAAAAAATCAATAAATCGGACAAGTAGTTTTTCCATAGTTAGAAACAAACACAAAGAATTCTACCAAAAACAATAACCCATAACCGGTGGGGACAAGGTAATAAAAGTAATCTTCTATCAAATAGTAAGAAATAGTAAAAACATTTCCGACTATATCGGATACTATTTTTTTTCTAGTTACTCGGACATCCTATGCAAATCAGGCCTCGTTTTTAATAAGAAGATTATTCAACTTAATCCTTCCTTAATCTACTTCAGCCCTTTCCCAGACGATGTGCCAGACAGACTCTTAATGAAATACTGCTATAATACTTTGGATATGATTCATTACGGCGTTGAAAATTATGTAAACAAAAAAGAAGGAATATTTACATAACAGATTCATAACGGCTACGATAAAGTGTAACAAGTTTTGTGTGCACACTGACATACCCATACACACACATATATACATACCATATGCACACATTTTATAAATATATATATATACATATATACACACACACACACAGACACACACACACACACACATATATATATATATATATATATATATATATATATATATATATACATGTACATATACATATACATATATATATATATATATATATATATATATATATATATATATATATATATATATATATATATATATATATGATTACCGAAACCTTTCCTGAATTCAGCATTTAAAGAAAAAAAAGCGAGTTGAGGAGAGAGAGAGAGAGAGAGAGAGAGAGAGAGAGAGAGAGAGGAGAGAGAGAGAGAGAGAGCATTCTTTTCATATTTCATTTCCGTTTATTCACAGAAGAGATGGATGAACGTTACTGTCTGTGAATAAACTGAAATGAAATATGAAAAGAATGCTTTCTCTCTCTCCTCTCTCTCTCTCTCTCTCTCTCTCTCTCTCTCTCTCTCTCTCTCTCTCTATTACACCGTCCATTAAAATATGATAGAGTTTTCCATAATTGGAGTGAAAACGATCGAAGAATTAAGGTATGAAATCATCGGAAAAGAAGAAAATCGTCTTCAGCGTAAAATTTCTCCTATTTTCCTCCGGAAACACTTTGAAGATTCCTACGAGAGAGAGAGAGAGAGAGAGAGGAGAGAGAGAGAGAGAGAGAGAGAGAGATTTGAGATTCCTTATTCTTCCGAATATATCCATAATTGTTAACACGAATACAAAGGAAATTCTTACGGAAGGCGAACATTACATTCCGAGAATGAACGAAGATGAATAAGAATGCTTCCAGAACGGTCTTAAGAGGGTGAGATTTGCCTCAGAAGCGTCTTAGGCTGATATATGTTACGATTCGCACAGAAAGAAAACTATGAATAAATCTTTCCTTTTGTTGCGTTTTTTTTAATTCCTTTCTGTATATCTTTATCTTGTGGATTCTCTCTCTCTCTCTCGCCTCTCTCTCTCTCTCTCATCTCTCCTCTCTCTCTCTCTCTCTCCTCTCTCTCTCTCTCTCTCTCTCCTTCATACCTGAAGACATTTAGACTTCACTTGAAGCCAAAAGAAGAATTTGTTGAATTTTACTGGCTTTTCTCTCTCTCTCTCTCTCTCTCTCCTCTCTCTCTCTCTCTCTCTCTCTCTCTCTCTCTCCTCTCTCTCTCTCTCTCTCTCTCTATTACACACCGGCCATTTGAATATGATAGAATTTTCCATAATTGGAGTGAAAACGAACGAAAAATAAGGAAATGAAAACCTTGGAAAAGAAGAGAAAATTCGTCTTCTGTGTAAAATTTCTCCCCTTTTCCTCCGAGACACTTTGAAGATTCCTACGAGAGAGAGAGAGAGAGAGAGAGAGAGAGAGAGAGAGAGAGAGAGAGAGAGAGAGAGGAGATTTGAGATTCCTTATTCTTCCGATTATTTCCTTAATTGTTAACACAATAAAAAGGAAATTTATACATTCTGGGAATGAACGAAGAATAAATAGAACACTTCCGGAACGGTCTTCAGAGGGTGAGATCTGCCTCCGAAACGTCTTAGCTGATAAATGGTATGATTCGCCCAGAAAGAAAACTATGAATAAATCTTCCCTTTTGTTATTGTTTTTCAATTCCTCTCTGTATTTCTTTATTTTGTGGATCTCTCTCTCCTCTCTCTTCTCTCTCTCCTGTCTTTGAAGATTCAAATGCAAAGGATGGCCAGTTATGAAAAATCTTATGCAACCATTCATAACAACTAACTGAACGACGGTGCCGGAGATTGATATCTAGATCAGGAATAAGAAAATTAATTTGAACACTTGCATTGCTTTAATAAATCTATTTTCATTCTTTCCTTTAAAAAATAAATATTGAAAATAATACCTTATAAATAATATTCAAAGATATCTATAAAATCTTATGATTTTTATGTTATATGTGGAAAATATTACATAAAATATTCTTATTTCAAGAACCATATTCAAGATATTGGTCACAATGTTTACTGACTAGGTTGCTGTCAGCATTAGGTGCTCTTTGACCACTTAATATTTTTGAGAGTACTAGCTCTGAAAAAGAGCTAGTGCTTAATATGACTACGGTGCATTTAAAATAAACCCTACATTATTAGTGGCTGCAATATTTCAATCAGCATTGCCAAATGTAGGGAATATTCCGATTTGTTGTATTTTGTAAAAGAGAAGTTTCTTAATAATGATATTCCTGCTATAAACATCGTTGGTATTTTCCATGCAACAACTTTAACTGAATAAAAAATTGAGGAAAGGAAGACAGAGTGGAGAAAGTGTAAGGCTGAAAAGAATAAAGAAAAATAATATCGCAAAAAAAATATTTCACTGTGGGATATAAAAGGCTTGAGAGGATTTGTCTTTCTGGGTTTCACAGGTTGTCCAGACTTTCCCTTTCCATTATCTTCATCATTTCCTTTTTCCTTACTTTTATCATCTCTATCGAAAGTCCTCGAGGGGATAATAGCTAGCACTCGTCTATCGGTCAAAAGATTCGTAGAGGGTTTGTTACAGTTGGCAACAATATGTAGGTCCACATATAAAAAGACCTCTTGTATATAAAGAGAGAAGAAGGGATTAGCATGGCTTAAGTTCTATTTCAATTCTGTTTTTTTTTTTTTTTTTCATTAGTGTAGTCCTGATATTGTAAGCTTAAATTCCATTCAAAATTATCGTTTCCATCTCTACAGTTTTGTTCGTCTAATTAAACACTTAGTGAAAGTTCACTTTTTACCCAAAGGACTTTATAGGTTTAGGGTGTTATCCCTCCCCCCCCCCTTTTTTTTTTTTTTTTTACCATCACACATATTTTATGGATACAAATGTCGATATTTTGAATTGTGTTTTTGAAATCACAACTCGAGAATATATATTTTAATTATGAAGGTTTTCAACCCATATAAATTCTTGCTGTAAACTACTGTGAGATTTTAAATTGGTTATTATTATTATTATTATTATTATTATTATTATTATTATTATTATTATTATTATTACTTATTTTTATTATTTATTTTTGTTATTTTTATTTATATTTATATAATTTTGTTTTTATTATTCATTATTTTCATTTGTTATTTATTTTTGTTGTTATTTATGTATTATTGTTATTATTTATTATCGTTATTTTTTTATTTTATGATCATTGATATTTTATTTTATTGTTATTGTAATTTTTTTTTATTATTACTGTTATTTTATTATATAATTATTGTTTTTATTATTTCTTAATTATTTTTTATTTTATTCTTTTACTTTATTATATTTATTTTTATCATTTTATTATTTTATTATCATTACCATAATTGTCATTATTATTATTATTATTATTATTATTATTATTATTATTATTATTATTATTATTATTATTATTATTATTATTATTATTATTATTATTATTATCAGCTGCGCTGCAAACCTAATTGGAGAGAGCAGGATGCTTTAAGCCCAAAGGCTGCAGTAAGGAAAAATATCCCAGTGAGGATAGAAAATAATAAAATACAGAGAAATAATGAATAATTGAAATAAAATATTTTAAGAACAGTAACAACATTAAAATACTTTCATAGAAAAACCATTAGAGACCATTGTGTCAGCCTGTTCAACATATAAACATTCGATGACATTCCCTGATTAAAGAGATCGTTCCACCATCTGCAATAACTGGAATAAAACTTTTAGAATACTGTTTATTATTAAGCCTTTTGAAGGAGACTGTATGAATATTACTAATAACTGCATACCTAGGATTACGAGCAGGATGGTACTGTCTTTGAAGATTTAAATGCAAAGGATGGCCAGTTATGAAAAATCTCATGCAACATTCATAACAACTAACTGAACGACGGTGCCGGAGATTGATATCTAGATCAGGAATAAGAAAATTAATTTGAACACTTGCATTGCTTTAATAAATCTATTTTCATTATTTCCTTTAAAAAACAAATATTGAAAATAATGCCTTATAAATAATATTCAAGGATATCTATAAAATCTTATGATTTGTTTGTTATATGTGGAAAATATTACATAAAATATTCTTATTTCAAAATCCATAATCAAGATATTGGTCACAATGTTTACTGACTAGGTTGCCGTCAGCATTAGGTGCTCTTTGACCACTTAATATTTTTGAGAGTACTACCTCTGAAAAAGAGCTAGTGCTTAATATGACTACGGTGCAGTTAAAAATAAACCCTACATTATTAGTGGCTGCAATATTTCAATCAGCATTGCCAAATGTAGGGAATATTCCGATTTGTTGTATTTTGTAAAAGAGAAGTTTCTTAATAATGATATTCCTGCTATAAACATCGTTGGTATTTTCCATGCAACAACTTTAATTGAATACAAAATTAAGGAAAGGAAGACAGAGAGGAGGAAGTGTAAGGCTGAAAAGAATAAAGAAAATTAAGAGTCTATTAGTATCCAAGAAATTCCTCTTTTGGCTTCAACTGGAGTCCCAAATGTCTTCAGGTATGAAGGAGAGAGAGAGAGAGAGAGAGAGAGAGAGAGAGAGAGGAGAGAGAGAGAGAGAGAGAGAGAGAGAGTCTATTAGTATCCAAGAAATTCTTCTTTTGGCTTCAACTGGAGTCCAAATGTCTTCAGGTATGAAGGAGAGCCTTACCTTATTGCCTTATTGCCTTATTTTTTGTTTGGGTTCCCCCAGGTCCCTCAGTGTGAGGCACCTCGTATATCCACCAGAGAGTTGCTAATACATCTTCCGGTGTATTTTGCATCTTCCAGTCTTGGATGGTCTGGGATGCATCTTAGGTATTTATCGAGCTGATTTTTAAATGCATCTACGCTCACTCCTGATATGTTTCTTAGATGAGCTGGCAGCACATTAAATAGTCGCTGCATTATCGATGCTGGTGCGTAGTGGATTAATGTCCTGTGCGCCTTTCTCAGTTTACCTGGAATGCTTTTTGGCACTATTAATCTACCTCGGCTTGCTCTTTCTGATACTTTAAGCTCCATGATGTTTTCAGCAATTCCTTCTATTTGCTTCCATGCTTGTATTATCATGTAGCGTTCTCTTCTCCTTTCTAGACTGTATAGTTTTAAAAATTGCAGTCTTTCCCAGTAATCAAGGTCCTTAACTTCTTCTATTCTAGCAGTATAGGACCTTTGTACACTCTCTATTTGCGCAATATCCTTTTTGGTAGTGTGGGTACCATATCACATTGCAGTACTCGAGTGTACTACGCACATAAGTTTTGTAAAGCATAATCATGTGTTCAGCTTTTCTTGTTTTAAAGTGTCTGAATAACATTCCCATTTTTGCTTTACATTTAGCCAACAGTGTTGCTATTTGGTCGTTGCATAACATATTCCTATTTAAAATTACACCAAGGTCTTTAATTGCTTCCTTGTTTGTGATTGTCTCATTATTAGGTCCCTTGTATGCATACACCATTCCTTCTCTGTTTCCATAATTTATTGATTCGAATTTATCGGAGTTAAATACCATCCTATTTATCTCCGCCCATTCATATATTTTGTTTAGATCTCTTTGTAGTGTGTTCCTATCTTCATCACAAGTAATTTCTCTACTTATTCTTGTGTCATCGGCGAAACTTCTCACTACGGAGTTTTCAACATCACAGTCTATGTCTGAGATCATAATAACAAATAGCAGTGCAGCTAATACCGTACCTTGGGGCACACCAGATATTACCTGGGCTTCATCTGATTTCTCGTCATTTGCAACCACTATATGTTTTCTGTTTTGCAGGAATTCTTTTACCCATTTTCCTATCTTTCCCACAATATTATGCTTTTCTCATTTTTTTCTCCAATATGTTATGGTCTACCTTGTCAAAGGCTTTTGCAAAATCTAGATAGATCACATCTGTGTCTTTTTCATTTATCATATTATTGTATATGTTTTCATAGTGAGCTATCAGTTGGGTCTGTGTATTTTTTCCAGGTACGAAACCGTGTTGACCCATATTAAACAAATTATTTTTGACCAAATGGTTCATTATTTTCTTTTTTATTACCCTCTCATACACTTTCATAATATGTGATGTTAGACTAACAGGTCTATAATTGCTTGCCTCTAGTCTTGATCCACTTTTGAAGATAGGGGTTATATAAGCTAATTTATGTTTAACATATATCTCGCTCATATCTATACTCTGTCTTAGCAGTATTGCAAGTGGCTTCGCGATAGTGTTTGCAGTTTTTTTTAACAAAATCGCTGGAACTCCATCTGGTCCGGCTGCCGATCCATTTTAATTTCGTTTATAGCCGTGACAATATCTGCTTCATTAATATCTATATCCGTTAGATATTCAACATTTTCTTCTCTCATTTCTGTTTCATTATTCTCATTCGCAATTCTTGGCGTGAACTCACTCTCATATTTTTCTGCTAATATGTTGCATATTTCCTTTTTTTCATTCGTTAGCCGTCCTTCAATTCTTAGAGGGCCTATTTCTATTCTCCTTTTATTCATCTTTTTTGCATAGGAGTAAAGTACTTTGGGGTTTCTTTTTATATTTTGAAGTGTCCTTTCTTCTAAGACCCTTTTTTCATTTTCTTTCGACTGTATAATCTTTTGTTCTGCATTTTCTATCTTACATTTTATTTCCCTCATTTTCCACACATTTTTTTCTTTTGCAAGATTTTTCTTCCACTTTTTAATTTTCTGAAATAAGATCCTTCTGTCTCTTGGTATGCACGTCTTTTGTTTATTGTTTTTTTTCGGTACATATTTTTCAACAATTTTCTCCAGTATTTTGTACAGTATATCCGTATTTACCTGTATATTATCACTTATAAATACATTTTTCCATTCTTTATTCAGTTCTTCATTTATTTCTGACCATTTTTATATTCTTACTGTAAAAGTTATATTTTCCATATCCTTCCCAAAGTTTTGTGCTTTTATTAATTCTGTGATCACTTGCTTTGGAATGAACTATCAATTCTATGACATTGTGGTCTGAAATTCCCGTGTTATACACTATTATTTCTTTAACATAATTCACCTCATTCACAAATACTAGATCTAGGACATTTTCCTTTCTTGTTGGAATGTGGTTTTATTTGTTGCATATTATGTTCTATAAGCATATCTTGAAGCTTTTCA
>NC_090734.1:111474329-111476193 GCF_036898095.1 Palaemon carinicauda | reverse complement strand
TTACTACAGTGGACAAGAAACGACTGCATTTGATTTTGTTTTTATATGTATACCTATATATATATATATATATATATATATATATATATATATATATATATATATATATATATATATATATATATAAATACAGTAGACTCCCGCCATACGACATTAATCTGTTCCGTAGTTGGTACCGTATGATGAAAATGTCATATGGCGGGCAATAGAATAGCTAATGCGTGTAAAACCACAGGTAAAAACATCAAAATTTTATATACATATTAAGAATTAGTAACAGAATAGTATAATAAGTACTGTACTACTTATATATGATATACATGTACAGTATACAATTAAAAAACATTAAAAAAAAAATATATACTGTAAAGGAAAAATTAAATTCTATTTACCTTTGGAGTGACGTGACTTGAGCTGGCAGTGGGTGGAGGCAGAGGGGGGAGGAGATGGCAGATATAAAAACGTATAAATGCTAATTGTGTTATACTTAATAATTAGTTTATTTTTATTAAACACTTAAGATTAAAAGTGCTTTTTTTTTTTATTATTTTTGTCTTTTGAAATTTGTTTATGATTTTTTTTTTCTAGAACATCTTCGCTTTACTCTTTTTTATCTTTTCTACTAGAACCACTCATATCATCTTTGCTTTCGGATACTTTTCTTTTGGAGAATTCTCTATCCAAAGAAGCCTGTTTCTGACGACTCCTCAAAATATTTCTGAAATGACTCATGCTCCTGTCATTATCACTCTCCATAAAACGACCTTTTGCGAAGTTTTTCTGGGTGTTTTTTTTCAATGAATCTCGTAAGGTTTTCATACAACCGATAGTTTCCCTATTTCTGGTGATGTCGTTTCTTCTGTCTCCCTACCCCCCCCCCCTCCCCACTGTCCTCGCCACCACCAGAGTGCTGCTCTTCTTGAATGATGGTCAACTGCATTGCCTCCAACTCCTTCAAGTCTTCAGTTGCAAGCTTCTCCCTGTGCTCCTCGATAAGGTTATCGACATCAGCCTTATAAACAACAATCCCCATGGACCTACTGATTGAAATTATTTCTTCAACATCACCCCCAGGGGCAGGATCATCAATGGCCTCGTTTTTCGGTTGAGGGTTCGAAACCTTCCAAGTCGTGTTCTGCCACAACAGCTGGCCACAGTTTCTTCCGTAAGGAGTTGAAGGTGCGCCCCGAAAACTCCTTCCAAGCTTTATCCATCATTTTAAGGCATTGAACAATGTCTAAACGCCCCTTCCAAAATTCACGGAGGGTGAGTTGAGTGATTTCAGTCACTTCGAAGCATCTCCTGAACAGATGCTTCATGTAAAGCTTCTTGAAGTTAGCAATCACTTGCTGGTCCATAGGCCTGAGGAGAGGGGTGGAGTTCGGTGGGAGATAGAGAACCTTGATGAAGGAGAAGTCTGGATGTATGATGGCCTCGAGGCCAGGAGGGTGAGCAGGGGCATTGTCCAGTACCAGGAGACATTTTAGAGGAAGATTGTTCTCTTCTAAGAATTTCTTGACAGCAGGACCAAAGCAGACGTTTACCCACTCAATAAAAATGGCCTCGTGACCCAGGCCTTGCCATTACACCTCCAAAATACCGAGAGAGTATCCTTCGTGATATGTTATGCCTCGAAGGCACGAGGATTCTCTGAGTGGTACACCAGAAGAGGCTTCATTTCTAAGTCCCCACTGGCATTGGCACAAAATGCGAGGGTCAGTCTATCTTTTCTTCTGATGTGATATATGTACAAAGGGGCATTTTATTCTAGAAAATGCCAGTTTCATCACAGTTAAACACTTGCTGAGAAATGTAGTCTTCTCTGGAAATTAATTCCTCAAACTTCTTGAGGAATTTGTCTGCT
>NC_090734.1:111419329-111464329 GCF_036898095.1 Palaemon carinicauda | reverse complement strand
TGTAGATAAATTTTTTCAAGTTGCTGAGATTTTGTAGCTGTAGTTGTTCCCCTTTCTGAGTTTTTGTAGTTACATTTGTTCTAGTTGCTGTGTTTTGTGGCTCTATTTGTTCTAGTTTCTAAGTTTTTGTAATTCCATTTATTCCAGTTGCTGTGTTTTTGTAGCTCTAGTTGTTCGCCTTTCATTAGTTTTTGTAGTTACATTTGTTCCAGTTGTTGTGTTTTGTTACTACAGTTGTTCCCCTTTCTGATTTTTTTTTTTGTAGTTACCTTCGTTCTAGTTGCTGTGTTCTGTGGCTCTAGTTGTTCTGCTTTCTGAGTTTTTGTAGTTCCATTTATTCAAGTTGCTGGGTTTTTGTAGCTATAGTTGTTCCCCTTTCTGAATTTTTGTAGATACATTTGTTCTAGTTGCTCTGTTTTTGTAGCTCTAGTTTCCCCCTTTTCTGAGTTTTTGTATTTACATTGGTTCCAGTTGCTGTCTTTTGTGGCTCTAGTTGTTCCCCATTCTGAAATTTTGTAGTTACATTTATTCTAGTTGCTGGGTTTTTGTATTTCTAGTTTTCCCCTTTCTGAGTGTTTGTAGATACGTTTTTTTTCCAGTTGCTGTGTTTTGTGGGTCTATTTCTTCCCCTTTCTGAACTTTTGTAGTTCAATTTATTCCAGTCAGTGGGTTTTTATTACTCTAGTTGTTCCATTTCTGAGTGTATGTAGATACAATTGATCCAGTTGCAGTGTTTTTACAGGTCTAGTTGTTCCCCTCTCCGAGATTTTCTAGTTAAATTGGTTCCAGTAGCTGTGTTTTTGTTGGTATAGCTGTTCCCCTTTTTGAGTTTTTGTAGTTACCTTTGTTCTAGTTGCTGTGTTTTGTGGCTCTATTGTTTCCCTTTTCTGAACTTTTGTAGTTCTATTTAATCCAGTCTGTGGGTTTTTGTTACTCTAGTTGTTCCCATTTCTTAGTTTTTGTAGATACTGAGACGGCGCCGAGTAAGGGTGTGAACTCAAAGGCAGATTGGAAACGACTGAGTTATATTATTGCGGAACACTCTCCTTATATACAAAACCTCAAGGCAACGTGACATAACAAGTTCACAAGACAGACAATATCACAGAGGAAATACCAGACATGAATTTTCATGTTCGTTTTAGTGTGAGGGAAGAGCGAAGATACAAGCATAATATATACAAAAGGAATTATGTACAATTGTGTGAAACACGGTTGGTACATGGCTCCCCCCCCCCTAAAAATGACATACTGTACATGTTAAATAGGGCGCCCTGATCTAGAGAGGCGAACTGTAGGCGGGTCATCTGGCAGAAGATAAGCAGGTTTTAGACGATCAAAGGAGACACAGTCTTCTTTGCCCCGAATGTTTAGTAGGAATGCTTTCGGACTGCGTCGGATGACAAGGAAAGGGCCCGTGTAAGGGGGCGTTAGTGGTGACTTGCTGGTGTCGTTGCGCAGCAAGACGTGCGTTGCAGAGTGCAAGTCCGTTGGTATGTGATGCTTCGCTGGGGGCTTGTAAGTCTGGCGGCACGGAGTAAATTTTAACACAATGTGACGTATGCGCTGGAGATCGTCGGAGGAGGTTGTAGAAGGAAAAAATTCGGCAGGGACGACCAACGGGTCGCCATACACCATTTCGGCTGCCGAGACGTCGAGGACGTCTTTAGGAGTGGTCCTTAGTCCAAGGAGGACCCAGGGAAGCTGAGTAAACCAGTTGCAATCATTGCAGCGGGACATCAAAGCTGCTTTGAGGGTGCGATGAAAACGTTCAACCATTCCATTGGCAGCGGGGTTGTAGGCCGTTGTCTGATGTAGGGTGATGCCCAGGAGATTCGCTAATGACGTCCATAATTGAGAGGTGAAAGTGGTTCCCCTGTCAGAAGTAATATGCTCAGGGATACCGAATCTTGAAATCCATCCAGAGAGTAAGGCAGATGTACATGAGTCGGACGTTGCAGTTTCCATGGCCAACGAGTGGAGCGGTCGATGACGGTAAACAGGTAACGATGTCCTTGTGATGTGGGTAGGGGGCCTACAACGTCGACGTGAGTGTGTGCGAAACGACGCTGAGGTTGAGGAAAGGTGCCCACTCCTGAATCCGTGTGTCGATGTACATTGGAAGTTTGGCAAGAAGTACAGGCACGGACCCAATCCTTAGCATCCTTAGAAATGCCGTGCCAAATGAACTTTGCCTTCAGCAGCTGTGCACTACAACGACACGAGGGATGTGAAAGGCCGTGGATGAGATCAAACACCTGTCGGCGCATGGGAGCAGGAATCCAAGGTCGCGGTCTACCAGTACTGACGTCACAGAGGAGGGTAGTGTTAGAGTCTTCGAGGGGAAAATCCTCCCAACGGAGGGACGTGCAGGATGTCCTACAAGCTTGATACTCTGGATCCTGTCGTTGGGCCTCAGCTAAGGCGTTGTAATCCAATCCCAGTTGAACGGCAGCCAACGTGTTTCTTGACAGGGCATCGGCAACGGGATTCATTTTCCCAGGGACGTATTGGAGGGTGCAATTGTATTCAGCCACGGCGGAGAGATGTCGGCGTTGACGGGCGGACCAGGCGTCAGACTGTCGAGTGAAGGCGTGCACCAGAGGCATGTGGTCTGTGCGAATGACGAAGGGCGTACCTTCTAAGAAATGGCGAAAGTGACGGACAGCCGAGTGCACCGCCAGCAATTCTCGATCGAAGGTAGAATAACCCGATTCTGACTTGGACAGTTTTCTGCTGAAGAAGGCCAATGGGCGGGGCGAGCCTTTGACCACCTGCTCGAGTACTGCACCAATAGCGACGTCGCTGGCATCGGTGGAGAGAAGGAGAGGGGAGTGTGGGATAGGAAAAGTGAGAGCCGCAGCAGTTGATAGAGCCTTCTTTGCATTGCAGAAGGCTGCTTCTTGAAGGGGACCCCACTTCAGGTCTTTTGGCTTGCCCTTGAGAGAGGCATAGAGGGGAGCAAGAGTGGCGGCAATGGCTGGCAGAAAACGGTGATAATAGTTGATCATGCCCAAGAATTCCTGCAGAGCTTTGACGGTCGAGGGCGCAGGGAAATTCTGAACGGCTGCTACCTTCTCAGGGAGGGGATGGACTCCTTCAGGAGTGATACGGTGCCCTAAGAACGACACTTCGTTGGCGCCAAAGGTACACTTATCGTACCGGACTACAAGGCCGTTTTGTTGCAGGCGGTTGAGCACGATGCGCAGGTGACGGAGGTGTTCCTCTTTTGAGGAGGAGAACACAAGTATGTCGTCCACAAAACATACACAGAAAGGGAAGTCCCCTAAGATGCCATCCATAAGACGTTGAAACGTTGCCCCAGCATTACGAAGGCCAAAACAGGAGTAATTGAAGGTGTATGTGCCAAACAGAGTGGTGATGGCGGTCTTGGGGATGTCTTCTGGATTCATAGGCACCTGATAATACCCCTTCAAGAGGTCGAGCGTAGAGAAAACCTTCGCTTTGTGCAGGTAGGAGGTTACATCGGCAATGTTTGGTAGGGGGTAGTGATCCGGTTCTGTTTGCATGTTCAGGCGCCTGTAATCCCTGCACGGACGGAGGGAGCCGTCTTTCTTCAGAACGATGTATAAGGGTGACGACCATGGGCTGGAGGCCTTTTGGCAAAGGCCCATTTTCTCCATTTCGGCGAACGTCTGTTTGGCGGCTGCCAATCGTTCCGGTGCCAGACGTCTAAATTTTGCGAAGACTGGGGGTCCCGTCGTCTTGATATGGTGATAAATACCGTGCTTGACAGGAACCGTGGGCGTTTGGCGAAGTTCTGGACGGAAAACTTCCGGGTACGACGTGAGGAGGTGGGCGTAGGCATCCGTGGGTGCGCTGATGTGGAGAGCGAGGTTAGAGGGGGCGGGTTGAAGAGGTGTCGACAAGTACGAGTCTGCGTTGACCAATCGTCGGTGGGCGACATCGACCAGAAGGTGGAAATGAGAGAGGAAATCCGCACCGAGGATTGGCATTGTGACGTCAGCAACGAGAAACTTCCAATTGAATTTACCATTTCCGAACGATAATGTGAGGTTCTTGTAACCGTAGGTGGGTATCGCAGATCCGTTGGCAGCTACCAAACGGACGTCGGCAGATGTAGACAGACTACGTTGTGCCTTGAAGAGTTTCCTTGGCAAAAGAGAACTACAAGCACCCGTGTCTACCAAAAATCGCACTCCCGTTCCTGCATCCTGTAAAAAGAACAGATTAGAAACATGGGAGGCCACCGCCACAAGCGATGGCCTACTTACACGTTTTTTGGCCACTGACCATCCTTGGCACATTTCTTCGCGGTTGCCCCGAATCTGAAGTGGTAGTAGCAAAACTGCGGCGGATGGGAGGTAGTAAGTGGCTGTAGAAGTCGTTTGTTGGGGCGCGAGCGATTGGTGGGTGGTGGGCGGCTGTGTCGCTGCTTCGGCACGTCACGGGGTAGGCGTGTATGTCCTACGGCCTTCATGTCAGCTTCGGTTGACGTTGAATAGGCATCCTCGTCGTCAGGGGTGGAGGCGTTGATGGAGGTCTTGAAGTGGCTGTCCATAAGGGCGTCGGCTTTGGTCATCAAGTCCTTTATGGGTAAACTATCGACATCGGGTATGGCAGCGCGTACAGGTTCAGGTAAACGGTGTATCCAAAGGGCACGGAGTAGGTTCACCTGACGAGGAGAGCCGTCTGCGGCAGGTTGAAGGCGAGCGATACTGGTCATTTCCCTAAGGGCAAGCGAAGCCCTTTGGTCCCCCAACGGTTGTTGCGATAGCTGAAAAAGCTTTGCTATACGGGCGGCTGGCGACGGCGAGTACTGCTGCAGAAGGTATGATTTGAGGGCGTCATACGCTATTGGGGTGTCTCCTTGTTCACAAAGCCAGTCGGATATTTCTGGGAAGGTGTCCTCGGGTATCGCTGCGAGAACATAATCCGCTTTGGTGGTTGAGCGAGTCACGCCCCTGATACGAAAGTGGACTTCAGCGCGTTGAAACCAAGCAAACGCCTCTCCAGTGGCGAACGGTGAAAGTTTCAATGGGGCGGCCGCGGCGCCAATTGATGTAGTCTCCGTCATAGTACCAACGATGGAGGGGCGAGGGAGGTGGGGGTGGAAGGCAGTGGGAGCGAGTCGACTTCCGGGGTCACCAATGTGACGGCGCCGAGTAAGGGTGTGAACTCAAAGGCAGATTGGAAACGACTGAGTTATATTATTGCGGAACACTCTCCTTATATACAAAACCTCAAGGCAACAGGACATAACAAGTTCACAAGACAGAAAATATCACAGAGGAAAAACCAGACATGAATTTTCATGTTCGTTTTAGTGCGAGGGAAGATCGAAGATACAAGCATAATATGTACAAAAGGAATTATGTACAATTGTGTGAAACACGGTTGGTACAATACATTTGTTTCAGTAGCTGTGTTTGTGTAGCTCTAGTTGTTCCCCTTTTTGAGTTTTTGTAGTCACCTTTGTTCCAGTTGCTGTGTTTTGTGGCTCTATTTGTTCTCCTTTCTGAACTTTTGTAGTTCCATTTATTCCAGTTGGTGGGTTTTTGTTACTCTAGTTGTTCCCATTTCTGAGTGTTTGTAGATACAATTGTTCCAGTTGTAGTGTTTTTGTAGCTCTAGTTCTTCCCCTTTTTGAGTTATTGTAGTTACCTTTGTTCCAGTTGCTGTGTTTTGTGGCTCTATTTGTTCCCCTTTCTGAAATTTTGTAGTATCATTTATTCCAGTCGTTGGGTTTTTGTTACTCTAGTTGTTCCCATTTCTGAGTTTTTGTAGATACATTTGTTCCAGTTGCTGTGTTTTTGTAGCTCTATTTGTTCCCCTTTTTAAGTTTTTGTAGTTATATTTGTTCTAGTTGCTGTGTTTTTGTTGCTATAGTTGTTCCCCTTTCTGAGTTTTTATAGTTACATTTGTTCCAGTTGCCTTGTTTTCCTAGCTCTAGTTTTTCCATTTTCTGAGTTTTTATGGTTACATTTGTTTTATTTGCTATGATTTTGTTGCTATAGTTGTTCCCCTTTCATAGTTTTTGTAGTTACATTTGTTTTGTAGCTCTAATTGTTCCTCTTCCTGAGTTTTTATTGTTACATTTGTTCCAATTGCTGTGTTTTCTGGCTCTAGTTTTTCCCTTTTCTGAGTTTTTGTAGTTCCATTTTTCTAGTCACTATGTTTTTGTAGCTCTAGTTGTTCCCCTTTTTGAGTTTTTGTAAATATATTTGTTCCAGTTGCTGTGTTTTTGTAGCTCTAGTTGTTTCCCTTTCTGAGTTTTTGTGGTTACAGTTTTCCAGTTGTTGTGTTTTCTGGCTATATTTGTTCCCGTTTCTGAGTTTTTGTAATTCCATTTCTTCCAGTGGCTGGGTTTATTTAGCTCTAGTTGTTCCCCCTTCCTTTTGTTTTGTTGTTATATTTGTTCCAGATGCTGTCTTTTTGTTGCTATAGTTGTTGCCATTTCTAAGTTTTTGTAGTTACATTTGTTCCAGTTGCTGTGAGTTTGTAGCTCTAGGTGTTCCTCTTTTTGAGTTTTTGTAGTTATATTTGTTTTAGTTGCTGTGTTTTTGTAGCTATAGTTGTTCTCTGTTCTGAATTTTTGTAGTTACATTTGTTCCAGCTGCTGTGTTTTTGTAGCTCCAGTTGTTCCACTTTCTGAGTTTTTGTAGCTACATTTGTTACAGTTGCTGTGTTTTTG
Organism: Palaemon carinicauda; assembly: GCF_036898095.1. Classification (NCBI taxonomy): domain Eukaryota; kingdom Metazoa; phylum Arthropoda; class Malacostraca; order Decapoda; family Palaemonidae; genus Palaemon; species Palaemon carinicauda. The sequence continues at coordinate 111,457,653 of NC_090734.1, read as the reverse complement.
TGGTTCAAGTTGTTCCCATTTCTGAGTTTTTGTAGTTACATTTGTTCCAGTTGCTGTGTTTTTTTAGCTCTAGTTGTTCCCCCTTTTGAGTTTTTGTAGTTACCCTTGTTCCAGTTGCTGTGTTTTGTGGCTCTATTTGTTACCCTTTCTGAACTTTTGTAGTTCAGTTTATTCCAGTCGGTGGGTTTTTGTTACTCTAGTTGTTCCCATTTCAGAGTTTTTGTAGATAAATTTGCTCCAGTTGCTGTGTTTTTGTAGCTCTAGTTGTTCCCCTTTTTTAGTTTTTGTAGTTACCTTTGTTCCAGTTGCTGTGTTTTTTGGCTCTATTTGTTCCCCTTTCTGAACTTTTGAGTTTCCATTTATTCCAGTCGGTGGGTTTTTATTACTCTAGTTGTTACCATTTCTGAGTTTTTGTAGATACATTTGTTCCAGTAGTTGTGTTTTTTTAGCTCTAGTTTTTCCCCTTTTTGAGTTTTTGTAGTTACCTTTGTTCCAGTTGCTATGTTTTTAGGCTCTATTTTTTTCCCTTTCTGAACATTTGTAGTTCCATTTCTTCCAGTTGGTGGGTTTTTGTTACTCTGGCTGTTCCATATTCTCAGTTTTTGTAGATACATTTGTTCCAGTACCTGTTTTTGTAGCTCTAATTGTTCCCCTTTCTGAACTTTTGTAGTTTCATTCATTCCAGTCGGTGGGTTTCTGTTACTGTAGTTGTTCCCATTTCTGAGTTTTTGTAGATGCTTTTGTTCCAGTTGCTGTGTTTTTGATGCTCTAGTTGCTCCCCTTTTTGAGTTTTTGTAGTTACCTTGGTTCCAGTTGCTGTGTTTTTTGGCTCTATTTGTTCCGGTGTCTGAGTTTTTGTAGATACATACTTTCCAGTTGCGGGGTTTTTCAGCTGTAGTAGTTCCCCAGTCATTAGTTTTTGTAGTTACATTTGTTCCAGGTGCTGTGTTTTTTTACTCTAGATGATTCCATTTCTGATTTTTGTAGTTCCATTTATTCCAGTGGCTGGGTATATTTAGCTGTAGTTGTTTTCCCTTCCTTAGTATTTGTAGTTATATTTGTTCCAGTTGCTGTCAGTTTGTTGCTGTAGGTGTTCCCCTTTTTGAGTTTTTGTAGTTATATTTGTTCCTGTTGCTGTGTTTTTTGTAGCTATGGTTGTTCTCTGTTCTGAGTTTTTGTAGTTACCTTTGTTCCAGTTGCTGTGTTTTTGTAGCTATAGTTGTTCTCTGTTCTGAGTTTTTGTAGTTACATTTGTTCCAGTTGTTGTGTTTTTGTGGCTCAAGTTGTTCCCCTTTCTGATTTTTGTAGTTCCATTTATTCCAGTTACTGTTTTTTGTAGCACTAATTGTGCTCCGTTCTGAGTTTTTGTAGTTACATTTGTTCGAGTTGCTGTGTTTTTTTGTTCTAGTTTTTCCCCTTTTTGAGTTTTAGTAGTTACCTTAGTTCCAGTTGCTGTGTTTTGTGGCTCTATTTGTTCCCCTTCCTGAACTTTTGTAGTTCCATTTATTCTAGTCTGTGGGTTTTTGTTACTCTAGTTCTTCCCATTTCTGAGTGTTTATAGATACAATTGTTCCAGTTACAATGTTTTTGCTTGTCTAGTTGTTCCCCTTTCTGAGATTTTGTAGTTACATTGGTTCCAGTAGCTGTGTTTTGGTTGCTATAGTTGTTCCCCTTTTTGAGTTTTTGTAGTTACCTTTGTTCTAGTTGCTGTGATTTGTGGCTCTATTTGTTCCCCTTTCTGAACTTTTGTAGTTCCATTTATTCCAGTCGGTGGGTTTTTGTTACTCTAGTTGTTCCCATTTATGAGTTTTTGTAGATAAATTTGTTCCAGTTGCTCTGTTTTTGTAGCTCTAGTTGTTCCCCTTTTTGAGTTTTTGTAGTTACCTTTGTTCTAGTTGCTGTGATTTGTGGCTCTATTTGTTCCCCTTTCAGAACTTTTGTAGTTCCATTTATTCCAGTCGGTGGGTTTTTGTTACTCTAGTTGTTCCCATTTATGAGTTTTTGTAGATAGTTTTGTTCCAGTTGCTGTGTTTTTGATGCTCTAGTTGTTCCCCTTTTTGAGTTTTTGTAGTTACCTTTGTTCCAGTTGCTGTGTTTTTTTGGCTCTATTTGTTCTGGTGTCTGAGTTTTTGTAGATACATTCTTTCCAGTTGCTGGGTTTTTCAGCTCTAGTAGTTCCCCAGTCTTTAGTTTTTGTAGTTACATTTGTTCCAGGTTCTGTGTTTTTTTACTCTAGATGATTCCATTTCTGATTTTTGTAGTTCCATTCATTCCAGTGGCTGGGTATATTTAGATGTAGTTGTTTTCCCTTCCTTAGTATTTGTAGTTATATTTGTTCCAGTTGCTGTCAGTTTGTTGCTGTAGGTGTTCCTCTTTTTGAGTTTTTGTAGTTATATTTGTTCCTGTTGCTGTGTTTTTTGTAGCTATGGTTGTTTTCTGTTCTGAGTTTTTGTAATTACCTTTGTTCCAGTTGCTGTGTTTTTGTAGCTATAGTTGTTCTCTGTTCTTAGTTTTTGTAGTTACATTTGTTCCAGTTGTTGTGTTTTTGTGGCTTAAGTTGTTCCCCTTTCTGATTTTTGTAGTTCCATTTATTCCAGTTACTGTGTTTTTGTAGCACTAATTGTGCTCCGTTCTGAGTTTTTGTAGTTACATTTGTTCCAGTTGCTGTGTTTTTTTGTTCTAGTTTTTCCCCTTTTTGAGTTTTAGTAGTTACCTTAGTTCCAGTTGCTGTGTTTTGTGGCTCTATTTGTTCCCCTTCCTGAACTTTTGTAGTTCCATTTATTCTAGTCTGTGGGTTTTTGTTACTCTAGTTCTTCCCATTTCTGAGTGTTTATAGATACAATTGTTCCAGTTACAATGTTTTTGCTTGTCTAGTTGTTCCCCTTTCTGAGATTTTGTAGTTACATTGGTTCCAGTAGCTGTGTTTTGGTTGCTATAGTTGTTCCCCTTTTTGAGTTTTTGTAGTTACCTTTGTTCTAGTTGCTGTGATTTGTGGCTCTATTTGTTCCCCTTTCTGAACTTTTGTAGTTCCATTTATTCCAGTCGGTGGGTTTTTATTACTCTAGTTGTTCCCATTTATGAGTTTTTGTAGATAAATTTGTTCCAGTTGCTCTGTTTTTGTAGCTCTAGTTGTTCCCCTTTTTGAGTTTTTGTAGTTACCTTTGTTCCAGTTGCTGTGATTTGTGGCTCTATTCGTTCCCCTTTCTGAACTTTTGTAGTTCCATTATTCCAGTCGCTGGGTTTCTGTTACTCTAGTTGTTCCCATTTCTGAGTTTTTGTAGATACTTTTGTTCCAGTTGCTGTGTTTTTGATGCTCTAGTTGTTCCCCTTTTTGAGTTTTTGTAGTTACCTTTGTTCCAGTTGCTGTGTTTTTTGGCTCTATTTGTTCTGGTGTCTGAGTTTTTGTAGATACATTCTTTCCAGTTGCTGGGTTTTTCAGCTCTAGTAGTTCCCCAGTCTTTAGTTTTTGTAGTTACATTTGTTCCAGGTTCTGTGTTTTTTTACTCTAGATGATTCTATTTCTGATTTTTGTAGTTCCATTCATTCCAGTGGCTGGGTATATTTAGCTGTAGTTGTTTTCCCTTCCTTAGTATTTGTAGTTATATTTGTTCCAGTTGCTGTCAGTTTGTTGCTGTAGGTGTTCCCCTTTTTGAGTTTTTGTAGTTATATTTGTTCCTGTTGCTGTGTTTTTTGTAGCTATAGTTGTTCTCTGTTCTGAGTTTTTGTAGTTACATTTGTTCCTGTTGCTCTGTTTTTGTAGCTATAGTTGTTTTCTGTTCTGAGCTTTTGTAGTTACATTTGTTCCAGTTGCTGTGTTTTTGTGGCTCAAGTTGTTCCCCTTTCTGATTTTTGTAGTTCCATTTATTCCAGTTGGTGTGTTTTTGTAGCACTAGTTGTGCTCCGTTCTGAGTTTTTGTAGTTACATTTGTTCCAGTTGCTGTGTTTTTTTGCTCTGGTTTTTCCCCTTTTTGAGTTATAGTAGTTACCTTTGTTCCAGTTGCTGTGTTTTGTGGCTCTATTTGTTCCCCTTCCTGAACTTTTGTAGTTCCATTTATTCTAGTCTGTGGGTTTTTGTTACTTTAGTTCTTCCCATTTCTGAGTGTTTATGGATACAATTGTTCCAGTTGCAATGTTTTTGCTTGTCTAGTTGTTCCCCTTTCTGAGATTTTGTAGTTACATTCGTTCCAGTAGCTGTGTTTTGGTTGCTATAGTTGTTCCCCTTTTTGAGTTTTTGTAATTACCTTTGTTCTAGTTGCTGTGATTTGTGGCTCTATTTGTTCCCCTTTCTGAACTTTTGTAGTTCCATTTATTCCAGTCGGTGGGTTTTTGTTACTTTAGTTGCTCCCATTTCTGGGTTTTTGTAGATACATTTGTTCCAGTTGCCGTGTTTTTGTAGCTCTAGTTTTTCCCCTTTTTAAGTTTTTGTAGTTACATTAGTTCTAGTTGATGTGTTTTTGTTGCTATAGTTGTTCCTTTTTCTGAGTTTTTATAGTTACATTTGTTCCAGTTGCCGTGTTTTCCTAGCTCTAGTTTTTCCCTTTTCTGAGTTTTTATGGTTACATTTGTTCTATTTGCTGTGATTTTGATGCTATAGTTGTTCCCCTTTCTTAGTTTTTGTAGTTACATTTGTTTTGTAGCTCTAATTGTTCCTCTTCCTGAGTTTTTAATGTTACATTTGTTCCAGTTGCTGTGTTTTGTGGCTTTAGTTGTTCCCTTTTCTGAGTTTTTGTAGTTTTATTTTTCTAGTCACTGAGTTTTGTAGCTCCAGGTGTTCCCCTTTTTAAGTTTTTGTAAATATATTTGTTCCAGTTGCTGTCTTTTTGTAGCTCTAGTTGTTCCCCTTTCTGAGTTGTTGTGTTTTCTGGCTATATTTGTTCCCGTTTCTGAGTTTTTGTAATTCCATTTATTCCACTGGCTGGGTTTATTTAGCTCTAGTTGTTCCCCGTTTCTTAGTTTTTGTAGTTATATTTGTTCCAGTTGCTCTCTGTTTGTTGCTATAGTTGTTGCCCTTTCTAAGTTTTTGTAGGTACATTTGTTCCAGTTGCTGTGTTTTTTGTCTCTATTTGTTCCGGTTTCTGAGTTTTTGTAGGTACATTCATTCCAGTTGCTGGGTTTTTCAGCTTTAGTAGTTCCCCAGTCTTTAGTTTTTGTAGTAACATTTGTTCCAGGTGCTATGTTTTTGTCTCCAGTGTTTTCCCTTTCTGTTTTTTGTAGTTCCATTTATTCCAGTGGCTGGGTATGTTTAGCTCAAGTTGTTCCCCTTTCTGATTTTTGTAGTTCCATTTTTTCCAGTTTCTGTGTTTTTCTAGCACTAGTTGTGGTCCGTTCTGAGTTTTTGTAGTTACATTTGTTCCAGCTGCTGTGTTTTTTTAGCTCTGGTTGTTCCCCTTTTTGAGTTTTTGTAGCTACCCTTGTTCCAGTTGCCGTATTTTGTGGCTCTATTTGTTCCCCTTTTTGAACTTTTTTAGTTCCATTTATTCCAGTCTGTGGGTTTTTTTTTTACTCTAGTTGTTCCCATTTTTGAGTGTTTGTAGATACTATTGTTCCAGTTGCAAGGTTTTTGCTGGTCTAGTTGTTCCCCTTTATGAGATTTTGTAGTTACATTGGTTCCAGTAGCTGTGTTTTTGTTGCTATAGTTGTTTCCCCTTTTTGAGTTTTTGTAGTTACCTTTGTTCCAGTTGCTGTGTTTTGTGGCTCTATTTGTTCCCCTTTCTGAACTTATGTAGTTCCATTTATTCCAGTCGGTGGGTTTTTGTTACTCTAGCTGTTCCCATTTCTGAGTTTTTGTCGATACATTTGTTCCAGTACTTGTTTTTCTAGCTCTAGTTGTTCCAGTTTTTGAGTTTTTTAGTTACCTTTGTTCCAGTTGCTGTGTTTTTTGGCTCTATTTTTTCCGGTTTCTGAGTTTTTGTAGATATGTTCATTCCAGTTGCTAGGTTTTTCATCTCTATTAGTTCCCCAGTCTTTAGTTTTCGTAGTTACATTTGTTCCAGGTGTTGTGTTTTTTGGCTCTAGTTGTTTCCCTTTCTGATTTTTGTAGTTCCATTTATTCCAGTGGCTGGGTATATTTAACTTTAGTTGTTCCCCCTTAGTTTTTGTAGTTATATTTGTTCCAGTTGCTGTCTGTTTGTTGCTATAGTTGTTGCCCTTTCTAAGTTTTTGTAGTTACATTTGTTCCAGTTGCTGCGAATTTGTAGCTCTAGGTGTTCCTCTTTTTGAGTTTTTGTAGTTATATTTGTTCCAGTTGCTGTGTTTTTGTAGCTATAGTTGTTCTCTGTTCTGAGTTTTTGTAGTTACATTTGATCCAGTTGATGTGCTTTTGTAACTCCAGTTGTTCCAATTTCCGAGTTTTTGTTGATACATTTGTTCCAGTTGCTGTGTTTTTGTGGCTGAAGTTGTTCCCCTTTCTGATTTTTGTAGTTACATTTGTTCCAGTTGCTGTGTTTTTGTAGCTGTAGGTGTTCCCCTTTTTGAGTTTTTTTAGTTACCTTTGTTCCAGTTGCTGTGTTTTGTGGCTCTATCTGTTCCCTTTTTTAAACTTTTGTAGTTCCATTTATTCCAGTAGGTGGGTTTTTGTTACTCTAGTTGTTCCCATTTCTGAGTGTTTGTAGATACAATTGTTCCAGTTGCAATGTTTTGCTGGTCTAGTTGTTCTCTGTTCTGGGATTTTGTAGTTACATTGGTTCCAGTCGCTGTGTTTTTGTGGCTATAGTTGTTCTCGGTTCTGAGTTTTTGTAGTTACATTTGTTCCAGTTGCTGTGTTTTTGTGGCTCAAGTTGTTCCCCTTTCTGATTTTTGTAGTTCTATTTATTCCAGTTGCTGTGTTTTTGTAGCACTCGTTGTGCTCTGTTCTGAGTTTTTGTAGTTACATTTGTTCCAGTTGCTGTGTTTTTTTTTAGCTCTAGGTGTTCCCCTTTTTGAGTTTTTTTAGTTACCTTTGTTCCCCTTTCTAAACTTTTGTAGTTCCATTTATTCCCATTTGTTCCCCTTTCTAAACTTTTGTAGTTCCATCTATTCCAGTCTGTGGGTTTTTTTTTTTACTTCAGTTGTTCCCATTTTTGAGTGTTTGTAGATACAATTGTTCCAGTTGCAATGTTTTTGCTGGTCTAGTTGTTCCCCTTTCTGAGATTTTGTTGTTACAATGGTTCCAGTAGCTGTGTTTTTGTTGCTATAGTTGTTCCCCTTTTTGAGTTTTTGTAGTAACCTTTGTTCTAGCTGCTGCGATTTGTGGCTCTATTTGTTCCCCTTTCTGAACTTTTGTAGTTCCATTCATTCCAGTCGGTGGGTTCTTTTTACTCTAGTTGTTCCCATTTCTGAGTTTTTGTAGATAAATTTGTTCCAGTTGCTGTGTTTTTGTAGCTCTAGTTGTTCCCCTTTTATAGATTTTGTAGTTACCTTTGTTCCAGTTTCTGTGTTTTGTTGGTCTATTTGTTCCCCTTTTTGAACTTTTGTAGTTTCATTTATTCCAGCCGGTGGGTTTTTGTTACTCTAGTTGTTTCCATTTCTGGGTTTTTGTAGATACATTTGTTCCAGTTGCTGTGTTTTTGTAGTTCTAGTTGTTCCCCTTTTTCAAGTTTTTGTAGTTACATTTGTTCTAGTTGATGTGTTTTTGTTGTTATAGTTGTTACCCTTTCCGAGTTTTTATAGTTACATTTGTTCCAGTTGCCGTGTTTTCCTAGCTTTTGTTTTTCCCTTTTCTGAGTTTTTATGGTTACATTTGTTCTATTTTCTGTGATTTTGTTGGTATAGTTGTTCCCCTTTCTTAGTTTTTGTAGTTATATTTGTTTTGTAGCTCTAATTGTTCCTCTTTCTGAGTTTTTAATGTTACATTTGTTCCAGTTGCTGTGTTTTGTGGCTCTTGTTGTTCCATTTTCCGAGCTTTTGTAGTTCTATTCATCTAGTCACTGTGACTTCTAGCTCTAGTTGTCCCCCTTTTTAAGTTCTTGTGAATATATTTGTTCCAGTTACTGTGTTTTTGTAGCTCTAGTTGTTCCCTTTTCTGAGCTTTTGTGGTTACAGTTTTCCAGTTGTTGTGTTTTCTGGCTATTTTTGTTCCTGTTTCTGAATTTTTGTAATTCCATTTATTCCAGTGGCTGGGTTTATTTAGCTCTAGTTGTTCCCTCTTTCTTATTTTTTGTAGTTATATTTGTTCCATTTGCTCTCTGTTTGTTTCTATAGTTGTTGCCCTTTCTAAGTTTTTGTAGGTACATTTGTTCCAGTTGCTCTATTTTTTGGCTCTATTTGTTCCGGTTTCCAATAGTTCCAATCTAGATCCTTGAAATTCCAGTTATTTCAGCCTATCAGGCCTTGTAATTCTAGTAGGTCTAGACTATAGATCTTTGTCATTCCAGTTTATGCAGCCTATAAAGCCCTGTAATTCCAGTAGCTCTAAAGTATAAATCCTTGTAATTCTAGTTTTTTCCAGCTTATCAAGTCCTTTAATTTCAATAGTTCTAGTCTATAGATCTTTGTAATTTTAGTTGTTCCAGCCTATCAAGTCCTGTTATTCCATTAGTTCTAGACTACGGATCCTTTTAATTTCATTTGTTCTAGCATAAAAGCCTTATAAATTCAGTAGTTTCAGACTATAGATTTATGTAATTTTAGTTTTTCCACCCTATCAGGCCTTGTATTTCTAGTAGTTCCAGATTATATATCATTGTAATTCCATTTTTACCCTCCTGTCAGCATTACAATTCTAGAAGTTCCAGACTATGGATCCTTTTCATTTATTTTTTCCCACCCTACCACGCCTTGTAATTCCAGTAGTTCTAAACTATAAATTTGTATAATTCTAGTTTCGGGATATCGATATTTCTATTCTAGATGTTCCAGGCTATCAGACTTCTTAATTTCGGTTGTTTCAAGCTCCCATTCCTTGCAATTCAAGTTGCCATGGACATCTGTCCTTTTAATTCCAATTGTTCCATGATCACTTATTTTTAGTTATAAAAAGCTTTCGGTCTTTAAAAATCCAGCTATTCCGGTAGTGTTCATTTTGCGAATTTAGTTACCCCAGTCAATCGGTCTTTATGATTACACATATAACGGGTGCTCTGTTTTTGTCCTTTCAATCACTCAAGTCAGAACTACGATTATTCATTCTCAACTGCATCGGCTTAGAGTATTATTACGTTATTTCGATGAATATTTGTGTAATTCTCTCTGACGAGAAAATTCTATTTGGCAAAACAGGAATGATATTCCCCAAGTGTAAATAGAATTTGCTTGGATTCACTTTGATAGGATTATGGCAGTTTCGATCTCTTTAAATAGGATTTAGCAAAGAATAGCTAAACAAGTCTCGCCGAATAATCGTCTTTCATTAGTCGTTAATGCTGAGCAACAAATCCTCTTGTTTGTAAACGTTTTTCTTTGCTTTCCATTATACAATTATTAAAAAGAAACTATGTTTATATATATTAAAAAACTTCTTAATATTTTGAGTGTATTTGTTATATATTTGTAATTAGTATATGAATTATGGAATTAGAAATAAGTTAATTAATTGATTAACTATTCTATCTGGGGACTAAATAATGTGGGTCACTAATTTCAAGAAAAATAAACTGAGGGGAAAATAATAAATTTCATTGTAAAAATGTAAAAGAATAAAACAAAATAAAATAGATGACGAAATAAGGAATGCAGAAGACGGAATAAAAAAGCATTCTCTCTCTCTCTCTCTCTCTCTCTCTCTCTCTCTCTCTCTCTCTCTCTCTCTCTCTCTCTCTCTCTCTGGAGGATCAAATACCAATCACGAAAAGATTAAAAGAATAAAAAAGTCTTTGAATTTTGAAAGTGTTCCCTTCACTTTTGACAGAACTAGTCTCCTTTTTATCTAGTTTATCTGTATCTTCTAGAACTATTTCTTTTTATAAACATTTTATTTTAGTTTTTTATTGACATATTTTTTCCTTCTCCCAACAGCAAATCATAAAACATAAATTGTAATTTCCAAAAATCTATGTTACATCAAACCATGATTAAATTTCAACTCAAAATTCCCTTCACATCTGATATATATAGTCAAACCTTCCTCTGCTAAATCCCGGAAAAGCATTCTCCACATGTATGGCCCTCATTTGAATAGGAGGGCGAAAAGGGATACTGTAGACGGAAAGTCGGAAAATGATAAACTCTATTTGAAATTGGAAAAGCTTTTTCTGAAGGAATATTCATACCTGACTTTGTGATAATTTACTTGTCTACGTTATCTTTATTCAGGAAGCGGTAATGATAAAATTAACCTTTTCAACATTTATTCCTATGGCCACCATAGCAAACACATAACAAGACATCTCTCTCTCTCTCTCTCTCTCTCTCTCTCTCTCTCTCTCTCTCTCTCTCTCTCTCTCTCTCTCTCTCTCTCTCTCTCCGAATGGACGATCAAATACCAATCACGGAAAAGATTAGATGAATGAAAAAGTAGATGAAATCCTTCACTTTTAACAGAATAAGTTTCCTTTGCTATTTCTTTCAATGAACATTTTATCCTAGATTTTTATTTACATATTTTTCCCTCTCCCAACAGTAAATCCTATATAATAAATTACAACATCCAAAAATCTATGGTACATCATATCATGATTCAATTTGAAATCAAAATTTACTTCACATGTGATATATATATATATATATATATATATATATATATATATATATATATATATATATATATATATATATATATATATATATACACACACACACACACACACACACATATATATATATATATATATATATATATATATATATATATATATATATATATATATAAAGTCGAACCTTCCTCTGTAGAATCCCGGAAAGCATTCTCCATTTGAACAGGAGGGCCAAAAGGAGAACTATCAACGAAAAGGTGATGAAATATTTTCGATATAGGAAAATCTTTTTCGGAATGAATATTCATACATGACTTGGTAACAATTGCCTTGTTAAATTTTTTCATTGTCAATGATAGTTTTATTGAGGGAGTAATAGAATAAGTATTTTTTCCCATGACAACCGTGAAAAACTATTAACAAAGCATCTCTCTCTCTCTCTCTCTCTCTCTCTCTCTCTCTCTCTCTCTCTCTCTCTCTGTGTGCGTATGTGTGTGCTTCTTGTATAGGTGTATGAAGCCCCTAAATGTTACATATATATACTGTAAGTATATATATAAGACAAAATTATTGGAATTGGCAAAGGGGAGGCAAATATATGAAAAACTATGGCTACTACAGCATTTCATAATTATATAATCTACTGGCCGAGCAGGCATCATTGCAACCAACTACCGCTCGGACCAGATATGAGTACATATGTCGTACCTCAATCCTTTATTCACTGAATTTAATGTTGAGCTAATGAAACTATTGGTACTCGCCCATTCACGAAATCTCCAGACTAAATTTTGTTCGATATTTATTATTGGAAATCAAATGATATATTGAATTTACTGACTGAGATACGTTGTGTAAATACACAGCTCCACCGATCATGGATTCTTATCGTATGAGTTACCCAAGACAAGAGAATAATGGTTTGATTTTGGAGTATGCTCCTAGAAAAGCTGCTTATCAGAGCTAAAAAGTCTCTTTCACTCTTACCAAATGGAAAGTAGCTGCTGAAAAAAAATCATAGTGCAGTAGTTAACTTCTTGAGTGAAGGCGAACTTTTTGTTACCTTAGTGTTTCAGGTGCATGAGGAAAGAAGAGAATGTGTAAAGAATAGTCCAGACTATTTGGTGTATGTGTTGGCAGAGGATGAATGAGCCATTACCATGGCTTCTTTAATCTTTGTTTCTTTTATTTATTTATTTATTTATTTTTCTCTAGTTTTGCTTCAAAAGCCAAAAATTATGATTTTAAACCATAAGCCTTGCCCACACGAAATCCCTCAAACAATCCTACCCACAGTTTATCTATGTGAGTTGTCGATGTGATTTAAAATCCTATTTCCGTCACAATTTCCAGCACTCCCAGATCAAGGGAAAAATATCCTTTTGTCAGTCACAACGTGTTCCGTTTGTCAGGCTGGAAACGTCAGTCTGTTGTTTACAGTGAATATTTTATCACTTCAGACTTTGATTGACGGAATTCAATCCGAAGTTTTCATGAACTTTTTGGCACGAAATTCACAAAATATTATACTAAAAGGTTTCTTTATGATTAATAGAAGTATAAATGGATCTAACTCATAAAATTTTTATAAATTTTATTATTTCTTTTGTCAATCTAGACAGCTAATAACAACCTGGTAGTCTAGAGATAGGGGTGGGTCAGTGCTTAGACCGGAAGGCATCTGGTCAAAGCAATCTAACGGCTTCTTCCGTGAGGCGTTTGGTAATATATATATATATATATATATATATATATATATATATATATATATATATATATATATATACCTGTATATATATATATATATATATATATATATATATATATATATAGTTCTATTCATATATATGTATATAAATATATATATATATATATATATATATATATATATATATATATTCAAATAAGCCATATATATTTTTGATACATTAATGTCTGGATTCTCTTAACGACCTCGGAATCAGAGCCCCAGGCGAAATCACACAATGACGAGAGTTTGTGACCGGCCGGGAATCGAACCCTGGTCGGCAAGCTTGTATAGACAGTGACTAAACCACTTGGCCACGAAGAAAGATAAAAGTCAATGGCAATTCTTCTGTACTTATACCTGTCGAATTCACGTGTTTTTGTACTTAGAATTGAAATCAACCCATCTTCACCATCGTAGCTAATTGGTAGTTTGTTACTTGGCATTCGATTAATGATAAATTTTGCACATTTAGACGTGTTTTCTTATTCAAATAAGCCATATATATGTTTGATACATTAATGTCTGGATTCGGGATTTCAATTCTAAGTACAAAAACACATGAATTCGACAGGTATAAGTACAGAAGAATTGTCATTGACTTTTATCTTTCTTCGTGGCGAAGTGGTTTTGTCACTGTCTATACAAGCTTGCCGACCAGAGTTCGATTCCCGGCCGGTCACAAGCTCTTGTCTTTGTGTGATTTCTCCTGGGGCTCTGATTCCAAGGTCGTTAAGATAATCCAGACATTAATGTATCCAAAATATATATGACTTATATGAATATGAAAAACACGTCTACATGCGCAAAATTTATCATATATATATATATATATATATATATATATATATATATATATATATATATATATATATACACACACACATATATATATATATATATATATATATATATATATATATATATATATATATATATATATATATATGTGTGTGTGTGTGTGTATGTGTGTGTGTGTGTGTAAGTATGTATATACACGTATGTGTGCGCGTGTACAAGCTTCCGCTCGAGTAAGAATCTATGTTTGAGATTCAAAAAGCAACGTTACATCCATGAAAAAGCATTAAAATTTCTCATATTCCAAATGGCATTATTTTGCATATGATGGACAGCGGGAATGTATCTCTCAGTTTTGTAATTTCGGACACAAGTAAGACAGAGAGAGAGAGAGGGAGAGAGAGAGAGAGAGAGAGAGAGAGAGAGAGATCCCCAAAAGTCATCTGGAATATTTCTTGGGTTGAAAACTATGTCCGTTTCTGTCTTTTTATGACAACATACGAAACTCATTTGATAAATTGGATATGGTGATTTGCTAAGCGTTCATTCCATAAAGCTGTATTATATTATCATGATTCTATAACATTTTTGTTATTATACATCACAGTTATCAGTCTAGTTAACAATGTTACTTTTTTCTTGTTGTCCTTGTTCATTGTAAGTGTCATAATACACAATTCTCCAAATTCGTATATTATCAATATTCTTTGCGTGTAAATAGTTCTGTATTTCATATTTTCTGTTTCATATAGACATTTTTAGTAACGAAAGATTATTCCTAAAATCAAACTGGGCAGCTCATTTTGATTTTTGATTTATTTCTATTTTTTTTTTATACGTAATCATTATTATTCAAAGCAACGGTTAACTGATTATTATAGATTCTCTGCTGTATAACTAGACAGTAGGCCTAGTCTCTCCACCCTTGGAATAAAATAAGGACATTGCATACTATTTCTTCTCTTCTTACTAAGGAAATAATCCTTCAACCAACAGCATTCCATCCGAAGGAAAACCTTCTTCAAGGTTCGGTGAAGTTTAAGGACTGAACAGACTTTTTTTTTTTTTTTTTTTTTTTTTTTTTTTTTTTTTTTTGTGGGGGCGGGGGGGGGGGGAGGCGTGGTTGTTGCCGTTGTTTTCTTCTTGGTCTTGATACCACACTGAACTTTTGTTTTCCAATCGAAAGAATAAAATCATCTTTTACTATAAACTGTATGTAGCGTGTATTTTTTGTTCGATTTAATTGTCTAATTGCATCGTACACAAAGCCAATGACAACGTTAGTAACAGCATTTGTTTGATTGCGCAAAGGGCCCCTCTCTCACTTTTGAAATATTGTTTTGAAAAGGGTAAAGAAAAAAGCATTTTACCTTTTTACTTGGTTGGAAATAGGGTTTTTAATGTCCATTAAACTAAATTACATAGCAAAGTTCTTGCCCCCTTTTTGCCTGGGGATGGGATATGTTTTTTTTTTTTTTTTTTTTTTTTTTTTTGCAAAGCGCCTGATTGTCTCTAGAGTGGTTAAGATTGCGCGAGCAGTTAACTTCAAGCTCTTAATAAAGTTCTGGTTATTTTTGAAAGAAGAAATTCATCTTTCCAAAGAGCCAAGGAATTTTCAAACTAGAGGAAAATAGAAAAGATTAGAAATGCTCCTTTAGCATCAGAATTTGCAATTCCATACTAAACTAAGAATTTATGAACTAGTTTTAGAATAAGTGCATGATGATAAAGATTATTTTTCTCCTTGAACAAAGTCCCTCGTTGAAACCCAATGTGTAAATTCAGCTTATGTAGTGACCTTTTTACTGATTTTTTTTTTCATTTTACAACTTTCTATCGGATTCGCTTAGCTCGTGCTCTATCCTTTTTTTTCTCTATTAATATTTTCTTTTAAAATTAATATCAATAGAATATTTTCAAAATTTAATAGTTCCAGCCATGTTTAATATATTTGATACAGATAGCCTTTCACATTCACTAATTTATGACAATTTACTTATATTTTAGACATTACTATGTTTACAAATATTGCAAAAGTATTTGTTCAATACATCCTTGGGCTAGAACACAACAGCAACTACGAAAACAAAGATAATTGAGGAATAATTCCACAAAGATAAACTTTAAAAAAAAAATAGTCTTGCTATATCATTTCACTGCGAAAAGTTATATTTCCCAAAACAGTTTAGCAGGAGGAAGAGGTAAGCCACCACATATAATGAGTGAGAGAGCCGAAAAAAGAGGCATGGCAGATAAAAACTGGCATTATTCCGAACTCGAGAAAAATTATTGAATCACTGAACCTTTTATCACTGGTGAAATTCTGATTAAAAGTTCGCATTACTCTACGCTGATCTCCCCCGTATCCCATTGTTAACTTGTTTGACAAACTTTATCTCACTGAATGTTACCTAAGTTGACACGATTTGGATTTTTTGGAACGCGGAGGAATGTCTCCTCATTTGACAGAGTGTCACTTCCTGGCAATGAAATGAATATTTCCTCATTCGTCACGGATTATCTTTCCAACATTTAAGGGAGATTTTCGTCATTGGATACAGTTTCTCTGTCTAGGCCTTAAAGAAGTATCTCGTTATTCAACACAGTTTCTCTGTCTGACACCCAAATGAATGTCTTCTCATTTGACACAGTGCCACTTCCTGGCACTGGAATGAATGTTACCTCATTTGTCACGGTTTTTATTTCCAACGTTTAAAGGAGTCTTTTGTCATAGGATACAGTTTCTCTGTCTAGACTTTGAAGAAGTAACTCGGTATGTAACACAGTTTCTCTGTCTGACACCCAAATGAATGTCTCCTCATTTGACACAGTGCCACTTCCTTGCACTAAAATGAATGCTACCTCATTTATCACGGTTTATATTTCCAACGTTTAAAGGAGCCTTTTGCAATTGCATACAGTGTCTCTATCTGGAACTTGAAAAAGTACCTCCACATTCAACACAGTTTCTCTGTCTGACACCTAAATAAATGTCTCCTCATTTAACACAGTGTCATTTCCTTGCACTGAAATGAATGTTACCTAATTTCCAACATTTAAGAAAATTTTTCGTACTTGGATACAGTTTCTCTTTATGGAACTTAAAGAAGTAGCTCCTTATTTAAAACAGTTTCTCTTTACAAAACTCGACGAAATGTCTCCTCATATGAAACACTATCTCTGTGTGGTACTCAAATTAATGTCTTCTCCTTGAAAGTTTCTCTGCCTGACCCTCAAAGAAATGTCTCTTCCTTTAACACAGTCTCTCTATCTTGTTCTCGAATGAATGTTTCCTAATGTAACGCAGCTTATTTGACTGGCAGTCGAAGAGATATGTAGACGTTTCTTTGTCCTATGAAAAAGATATTGCTTGGTCTTATGAAATAAAGATGTTACTTTGGCCTATGAAAAAGATATTGCTTGGTGCTATGGAAAAAGGTGTTTCTTGGTCATATGAAAAAAATGTGCCTTTTTTTCTTATAAAAATAAATGTTTCTTTTGTCTAGGAAAGAAAAGAAGTCTATCAGAAATGGGTGTTGATAGGTAACCAAAAGAAATCCAACTATCTCTTTCTTACTTTCTTGTTCTGCTGAGATGTGACCAGTAACAGTCAGACAACAACCAGGTACCTAATATGCTAATTGCATCAACCTTTTCAAGGGAAAAAATGTCATATAGTTTCTTCCTAGCCCAGAGAGAGAGAGAGAGAGAGAGAGAGAGAGAGAGAGAGAGAGAGAGAGAGAGAGAGAGAGAGATGTCAGGTTCTATTATGGCATGACTTTCATGAAATAAAAAGAAAAGAATTAAAACATAATGAGTGGCAGGTAAACAAAATCGTTGTCGTACCGAGATTGAACTCTTGTAAACTAATTATGTATTTCCTCTGTTATGGTTATGTGAGTAATTATCACCTGGAGGCCATTAAAACAAATTGGTTCTTGTGACATATCAAGTCTGTTACAAAGGAGGAAGGCTTTCTTGGGGTGAAGACTTTATTAGGATTGGCAAACGACATCAAAAACAAATAATGTCTTTGTAGAAATTAATTGCTTTCGTCTGGAGTCCAAACTGTCTTTGATCTTACAGTATGAACTCTTTGTTGCTGGTATCCTTGGTAACAATGATCTGAAAATATTTATAATATGGAGAATCTGTTATCATTCCTTTTAAAATGTTCTTTTACAGCTTTGGAGACTTGTTTATGAGGATCTGAATAGCTGACAGTAAAGTTTTAAGATTTGACATCTAATGATCCGTAATATAAATAAAAAAATTATTATGTGAAAGCCACGTTGGATCAGTTTTAAATAAAGAGAAAAAATTATCTAATAGTATCAATAACACAAGTTTTCGAAAGGAGATTTCCATATCACAGTTTTAATCTGTATCTGATTTATCTCCAAGAAGTTTCATCATTACTAGTTGTGATCACAAAACCCTTGAAGTAGATTGAAGAATTAGCTAATCACTTTATAGTGTCTGAGACTGAAATCAAGCTATTTGAGGCAAGATTCATTTCAGTTCCTGAAAGGAATATTGCGTGTCAGACTGGTAAGCCATATCAAATGAGGGAATAATTTTGAAATCCATAAAGAAAAGCTGTCTCAAACAAGGAGTCATTGTAGTAGTGTCATAAGAAAATGGTTCAAATGAGGAGACATTCCATTGAGTGCCAGACTGAGGAACCATGTTAAATCAGGAGACATTCATTCGGGTGCCAGGAACAGACCTTATCAAATAAGGATAAATTCATTTATGAGCTAAGAAGAGAAAATTTGTCGGTATTTGTTTACATGAGCACGTTTACATTTACTCCAAAATTATGCAGTCCTGCTGCTCTCTTCTTCTTGTACAGTAATTAGAAGGTTCTTTAAATGCTGGGAAAGCAAAAAGTAGCAAGATATGTTGCGCTGGGGGTGGGGGGTGGAGGAGGTACTAAACGACATGAAACTGACATCCATTTTCAATTTAGTATATATTTTGAATATATACTAAATTTACGCTGACGTCACGAACTTCTCTTTGATTAACTATGCTGACGATGTCAGTTCCAAGTCGTTTAGAACCCCCTTCACCGGCCCCTCCCACGCCCCTTGCGCAACATATCTTGCTACTTTTCAACTTTCCCAGCATTTAAAGAACCTCCTAATTACTGCACAAGAAGAGGGGAGATGTAGGACTGCATAATTTTGGAGTGAATGGACAGCGTGCTCTTGTAAACGAATTCTAATATGTTAGATGATAAGACATTCATTTAAGTGCCAGGAAGAGAAATGTAATCAAATGAGGTATCATTCATTTCAGTGCCAACCATACAGAACTGTATCAAATGAGGATATATTAATTTGAGTACCAAAATGTAACCTTGTCTAATAAGATATTACTTATTTGAGGGCCAGACACAATAACTGTGTTAACTGAGGAGACTGTTTGGTAGTCAAAAAGAGACATTGTTAAATGAGGTATCATTCCTTTGAGTGCTAGGCTGGGAAATTGTATCAGATGAGATCTTCATTTATTATTATTATTATTATTATTATTATTATTATTATTATTATTATTGTTGTTATTATTATTATTATTTTTATTATTATTACCATCATTTGTATTATTATCATTATTTGCTAAGCCACAACCCTATTTGGAAAAGCAGGATGCTATAAGCCCTAGGGCCCCAACAGGGAAAATAGCCCAGTGAGGAAAGGAAACGAGGAAAAATTGAATATCTTAAGAACTATTGTTAAAATAAATATCTCCTATATAAACTATACATTATATATATATATATATATATATATATATATATATATAGATATATATATATATATGTATATATATATATATATATATATATATATATATATGTATATACGTATATATATATATATATATATATATATATATATATATATATATATAGAATACACACATATATATGCATATATATATATATATATATATATATATATATATATATACTATATATATATAGTATATATATATATATATATATATACTGTATATATATATATATATATATATATATATATATATATACATATATATGTATTCTCTCTCTCTCTCTCTCTCTCTCTCTCTCTCTATATATATATATACATATATATATATATATATATATATATATATATATATATATATATATATATATATGTATATATATATATATATATATGTATATATATATATATATATATATATATATATATACGTACATATATATATCCATATATATATATATATATATATATATATATATATACACATACATACATACATACATACATACATGTATATATATATATATATATATATATATATATATATATATATATATATATATATATATATATATATTATTACGCTCAGGAAATTACGTGATTTCCCATGCTTCAAACGCCCCTGTTTTATTTTACATAATTCTTATACACACGAGCTCTCTAGCTTGGAGAATAATACGCATCTCTCAGACATTAATATATACGAACACTGAATATCTAAAGGTCTGTTTAATTTAAGTTACACTCAAAACCAAAACTGGGGAATTACTTCACTTTTAACGGGAACTATTCTAAATGAAACCTCTTATTGGTGATTGAAATAATACACGCCTTAAAAAATATATATATTATATAAAAATAACAATGCAACAGTAATACGAAAAACAAATCACTCAAAATTCAAATCTGAACTAGACCTTAGACTTGAAATAAATGACACTTCAAGAATTTTACAATCACTTGTTTCAGTAGAAATTAATTTATGGAAATATTTAATTTTGACGATTAAGGAAAAAATTTGACAATTTAACACTACAGTAAATAAAAAATGATTGCACTTACCTATACGTAAATGTTACTCCCCGTCCTTTAGTCTCACATAAGGTTACAGAACAGTTAAGCAGAAATAAATGCACTTCACTTTTTGAACAAATCACACAGGGCCAGGCCCCCCCAAAAATGATTTTACAATGTACTCTCAAGCTCACCTCACTTCTTCGAAATAAAAAATTACCAAACGTTTCAAAAACACTATACAATATACACGATTGGGAGGAAACACTATTCATGTTGAAGAGGAAAACTATGACCGAAGAGGTGCTGGTGAGATGATTGGCGGAAGCACAGATCTTGTGGAATGTCAGGCTGGATCTCTCTGCCTGTTAATGGATTCTCGAAGCGCAGGGGTATGGTCCGGCCGGCCTCTTGACATCAGGCTGCCAAATTGGTAGTTTAAAAAAGGGTTCTATATGACTACTGACGATGCAACCCTCTCGGCTAACTCCCCCCACCTCCTCTCATAACATTAAAAAAAAAAAGAGAGTAAGGTTCAGTAGATAACCTTCATGCAACTTCCAACCACGTGGAAACATGATTCAATCCCTAGTATTCATACCTCCTGTGTGTCATGCATACCTTTTAACAACATTACATAAAGAAAAGTCTTGCCATGGGATAGAATCGTCGGGAGTAACTCAAAATAAATGTGAAAAAAGAAAGAGGGCAGTTTAGGTCGTCGAAGATGAAAAGATAAAAGGACAACCAACCCTTTCAAAATTCAGCTTTTTTATTCAGTTTTTGTTTTCGATTGGTATTCACTCTCACCCTTTCGATAAAGGCAAAGCTGCAGAGAGAGAGAGAGAGAGAGAGAGAGAGAGAGAGAGAGAGAGAGAGGAGAGAGAGAGAGAGAGAGAGCGGGGCAGTTCCCTTACTGGTATTTGTCACTGCAAATCAGATGAACAATTTTCTCTCTAGTTTTGAGGTCACTGTAATTTCGTTATACACATATACACATTATATATATATATATATATATATATATATATATATATATATATATACTATATATATATATATATATATATATATATATATATATATATATAAATATATATATATATATATATATATATATATATATATATGCGTGTGTATATATAGATATATTTATATATATATATATATATATATATATATTTATACATATAATTATATATATATATATATATATATATATGTATATATATACATATATATATATATATATATGTGTGTGTATATATATATATATATATATATATATATATATATATATATATTTATATATATATGTATATATATACATATATATATATATATATATATATATATATATATATATACATAAAAATATATATATATCTGTATATACACACACACATATATATATATATATATATGTGTGTGTGTGTGTGTATATATACATATATATATGTATATATATATATATATATATATATATATATATATATATATATATATATATATGTTATAGAACACACTCATACAGTATGCAATAAGGAATACGAATGGGATAAATTTGTAAAATATTTACTGATACTGAACAAACCAAACCAAAGAATAGGTGTCATCGGCACCATCAGAAAATGTATGTTTTAAGAGCCAGCGTAACTTGTAGATATGCCGTTCACATCTTGCCATCATTGATTTGTTGTGCAAATATCAATAACGTAAATCTTTTGCCAGAGACTTTATTGTTTCGCCTGGCTACCAAACATGGAGTTGTGTCACGTCATTATTAGAACGGGATTCAACCTAAAATACATAGATTTACTTCAAGCAATACTTAATTGCTTCTTCCTTAAATTCTACCTTTATGTAGGACTATTGAAAATCTTACAGAGAAATACCCACTGATAACATCATTGTTTATATATTTAGTAGATGGCAACTTCAACATTATACAAATACTTATTGTGCATTGTAAATTGACAAACCTTTAAGGCACAAACTCCAAACTGAATAGTGTTTCCTCCCAATCGTGTATAGTGTATAGTGTTTGTTAAAACGTTTGGTAATTTTTTATTTCGAAGAAGTGATGTGAGTTTAAGATTACATTGTAAAATCATTTTTGGGGGCCTGGCCCTGTGCGATTTGGTTAAAAAGTGAAGTGCATTTATTTCTGCTTAACTGTTCTGTAACCTTATGTGAGACTAAAGGAAGGGGAGTAACATTTACGTATATGTAAGTGTAATCATTGTTTATTCACTACAGTTTTAAAGTGTCAACTTTTTTTCCTTAAACGTCAAAATTAGATATTTCCATAAATTAATTTTTACTGAAACAAGTGATTGTAAAATTCTTGAAGTGTCATTTTGTTTCAAATCTAAGGTCTTGTTCAGATTTGAATTTTAAGTGATTTATTTTTCGTATTACTGTTGCATTGTTATTTTTATATAATATATATATTTTTGTAAAGTGTGTATTATTTTGATCCACAATAATTAATCCAGTAACTTGCTCATTCAGACCCTGACTTAGAACCGAAGAGGTTTGTTTTTAGAATAGTTCCCGTTAAAAGTGAAGTAATTCCCCAGTTTTTGTTTTGAGTGTAACATAAAGAGACCTTTAGAGATTCAGTGTTCGTATATATTAACATCTGAGAGATGCGTATTATTCTCCAAGCTAAAGATCTCGTGTGTATCAAAATTATGTAAAATAAAGCAGGTTCGTTTGAAATATGGGAATTCACGTAATTTGCTGGACGTAATAAAACAAAAAAGAATATGTATATATATATATATATATATATATATATATATATATATATATATATATATATATATATATATATATATACATATGTATATGTATATAATTGAAAGTACGTATAGATATCTTTTGGAAAAACAGGATACTACATCAAGGGACTCCAACTAGGAAAATATCCCAGTGAGGAAAGAAAATAGGAAAATAAATAAACCGCATGAAAAGTAATGAATACAGAATAGATCTATCATATACAAACTATGAAGAGATACTTTGTCAGTCTGTTCAATATAAAAACATTCGCTGTAAGTTTGAAATTTTGATGTTCCACCGATTCAACTGCTCTAATCGGAAGATCAATCCACATTCTGATCAAAGCTGTAATAAAACTTTCAGAATACTGTAGTATTGAGTCTTAAAATCTTAAAATAAGCAATATTTTTTTGCAATTAAAAAAAAAATAGACCGAATGTGTTTCCTAAAAGTAAAGCTGCTATTAAGAATGACACATAAATTTTGTAAGTTGTATAGATTCAAAAAACGTTATCAATGCTGATATCTGGATAAAGAATAGCAACCGTCCCAGACCTACTTAAAATCATACATTGAGTTTTGTTAGGTTTTGACTTCGCGCCTGATAATTTGCACCATACACTAATTTTAGCTGCATCTCTGTTAAGGGGTTGAACAACACAAGATCTATATTCAGGAGATATAGTTTATGCAGAGAGAGTAGCATCGTCTGCATATGCAACAGGCTTGTTCTCAAGGCCAAACAACATATTAAAAAAGTAATGGGCCAAGAACACTATCCTAAGGAACAACAGATATAACATTCCTAAAGTCACTAAGGTAACCATCAACAATAATTCTTTGCAATCTATTACTTAAAAATTCAATAACGATGCTAAGAAAAGACCCACCTCCAACTGTTTAAGCTTGAAGACAAGGGCCTCATGGTTAAGAGGGTTAAAGGCCGCACTATAATCAACGTCAACCATACTAACTTCCCGACCACAATCAAGGGATTTTTGTACATCAATGAGGATTGTAAGAAGGATATCATGAGCACCAAAGTCCTTGCGAAAGCCCAATTTTAGACCAGGCACAGACTATTATCTTTACCATAGACTTTTAGACGTTTTGCCAATACACATTAAGGAAAAAACTTTGGGTAATATGGGATATATGAAAATTGGGCGATAATGAGTAGGGCTAGAGCTGCTACACACACACATTTACCTAATGGAATTATATTACCAATTTTCTTACAAGTGCAAAAAAATAAATTCTCCTGGCTAACTTGTGAAAAATAGACAAGCTAGGAGTCAAGAAATCAGCGGTCTTTATCAAAGAAAAGTAAAAAGACCAACTAGGACTGTCTCCATAAGATTCAAGGTTCATCAAGAGAGTTATAATTTTACGGGACCGAAAAGCTAATCTAGCTACTTTAGCCTCAGGAGAACAGGAATGAAGAAGATTATTACTCTGTTTACAGTCGAACACATCATCCAAAAGGGTTGTCTTTTCCTTTAGACAGTGAGTGACAAAGCCATATGGTTGAAGTTGTTCCAACTTCCATATCGGATCTGATCTGCTACCCTTCCCAAGATAATAGGCCTCCGGCATCTCCAAATAAGCATGTCTACAATCATCACTAAAATAGCGTAACTCTTTCAACCGTCATTATTATTATTATTATTATTACTATCCAAGCTACAACCCTAGTTGGAAAAGCAAGATGCTATAAGCCCAGGGGCTCCAACAGGGAAAAATAGCCCAGTGAGGAAAGGAAACAAGGAAACAAATAAATGAAGAGAACAAATTAACAATAACTCATTCTAAAATAAGAAACAACGTCAAAACAGACATGTCATATAATAAACTATCAACAACATCAAAAACAAATATGTCATAAATAAACTATATAAAGACTATGTCCGCCTGGTCAACAAAAAAGCATTTGCTCCAACTTTGAACTTCTGAAGATCTACTGATTCAACCACCCGATTAGGAAGATCATTCTACAACTTGGTCACAGCTGGAATAAAACTTCTAGAGTACTGCGTAGTATTGAGCCTCGTGATGGAGAAGGCCTGGCTATTAGAATTAACTGCCTGCCTAGTATTACGAACAGGATAGAATTGTCCAGGGAGATCTGAATGTAAAGGATGGTCAGAGTTGTGAAAAATCTTATGTAACATGCATAATGAACTAATTGAACGACGGTGCCAGAGATTAATATCTAGATCAGGAATAAGAAATTTAATAGACCGTAAGTTTCTGTCCAACAAATTAAGATGAGAATCATCAGCTGAAGACCAGACAGGAGAACAATACTCAAAACAAGGTAGAATGAAAGAATTAAAACACTTCTTCAGAATAGATTGATCACCGAAAATCTTGAAAGACTTTCTCAATAAGCCTATTTCTTGTGAAATTGAAGAAGACATAGACCTTATATGTTTCTCAAAAGTAAATTTACTGTCGAGAATCACACCTAAAATTTTGAAAGAGTCATACATATTTAAAGAAACATTATCAATACTGAGATCCGGATGTTGAGGAACCACCGTCCTTGACCTACTTACAATCATACTTTGAGTTTTGTTAGGATTCAACTTCATACCCCATAATTTGCACCATGCACTAATTCTAGCTAAATCTCTATTAAGGGATTCACCAACCCTAGATCTACATTCAGGGGATGGAATTGATGCAAAGAGAGTAGCATCATCTGCATATGCAACAAGCTTGTTTTCTAGGCCAAACCACATGTCATGTGTATATAGTATAAAAAGTAATGGGCCAAGAACACTACCCTGTGGAACACCGGATACCACATTTCTATAATCACTATAGTGCCCATCAACAACAACTCTTTGAGATCTATTACTTAAAAAATCAATAATAATGCTAAGAAACGACCCACCCACTCCCAACTGTTTCAGTTTGAAAACAAGGGCCTCATGATTAACACGGTCAAAGGCAGCACTAAAATAAAGGCCAATCATACGAACTTCCCGACCACAATCAAGGGATTTCTGTACAGCATTGGAGATTGTAAGAAGGGCATCACATGCTCCAAGGCCTTTACGAAAACCAAATTGCAAACTAGGGAGTAGATGATTACCTTCAGCAAACCTATTAAGACGTTTTGCCAGAAGACGTTCAAAAACTTTAGATAATATGGGAGTTATGGAAATTGGGCGGTAATCAGTGGGACTTGAGCTACCACATACACATTTACATAGAGGAGTAACATTACCAATTCTCCAACTAGTGCTAAAAGCTCCTCTTTTTGCTAACTTGCGCAAAATAACAGATAACTTTGGAGCTAAGAAATCTGCTGTCTTTATAAAAAACAAAGGAAAAATACCATTTGGGTCTACACCTCCATAAGCATCAAGGTCCATCAACAGAGCTTTAATCTCACGAGATCGAAAAGCTAAACTAGTTATTTTAGCCTCAGGAAAACAGGAATGAGGAAGTTCAAGTTTTTCATTACTCTGTTTACTGTCAAAAACATCAGCCAAAAGGGTTGCCTTTTCCTTTGGACAGTGAGTGACTGAGCCATCTGGTTTAAGTAAAGGAGGAACTGTTGCATCTACACCAAAGAATGCAGATTTAAGGGTAGACCACCATTTATGTTCCTGAGTTGTACCAGAAAGTGTTTCTTTTATGGTTAAATTGTACTCCTTTTCAGTTGAGGCATAAACTCTCTGAGCAAAAGCTCGAAGCTGAGTATAGTTGTTCCAGGTCAAATCTGATCTGTTACCCTTCCAAAGTTGATAGGCCTCCTGCTTCTCCAAAAAAGCACGTCTACAATCATCATTGAACCACGGTTTGTCCTTCACTCGGTACCTTAGCACACGAGAAGGGATACGCCTATCAATTATGTTGACTAGATTCTCATTCAAAGGGACAACAGGATCTACACTATTATATAATTGTGACCAATTCAAACACAAAAGATCATGTAAAATCCCATTCCAGTCGGCTTGGGATTTCATATAAATTTTACAAGAATATGATATATCAGGGACAGGCTGCTCAGTCTTCACTAATAATGAAATCAAGGCATGATCAGATGTCTCGACTGGAGAACCAACCTTACCAGTTATAACGCCAGGGGAGTCAGTGTATACGAGGTCCAAGCATTTACCAGACCTGTGAGTGGCTTCATTTATGATTTGCTCACAGCGTGATTCAGAGGCAAAGTCTAAAGCTCTTAAGCCATGGCGATTGGTAGGAGAGATGGAACTTAACCACTCCCTATGGTGAGCATTAAAATCACCAACAAAGACAAAAGAAGCCTTTCTATCATCTTCTTGTATCTTAGCCATAATGGTAAGAAGACAATCGAAGATAGAATCATCCATGTCTGGATTCCGGTAGATCGAACATAAATAACAGTTGTTATGCCTGCCACAAACTTTTATTACCTGAATCTCATATAATTATTGACAATGTCACTAACTACAGCTTGATATTCTGACGGACATAATTTTCGTGCTTGCATAATCAAATTCTGAGTGCGTTCGTCTGTGCGGGGTGGAGTTGTGGCTTCCAACATTCCATTATAAGCAATTTCACATAATTCTAATTCACACATAGAATCACTTCCTAATACAACTCTTTTATTTGGCAAATTAACTATTGTTATATCAGTTCTGTTCTTTTTTATTTCTGTCAAGCCCTCCAATATCATATGGGCCCAATTGTCATGGGGTTTAACAACTACCTTGGTTCCTTCCACAAGAGGGCGACACGGGGTCACTGATATGCTCGTAAGTGTCTGGGGAGACAACACTTCTCCTCTCTCAGGTACAGCTGTTACCTTACTTACATGTCTCTCTGACCTCACATACGCACTTACCCCCTCATGACTTTCTATCGACAAAATGTACTCTACTGCATTTACTGTTATTATATCTTTTACCCCAAAAATGTATATTTGATTATTAGAGATAAAATAAATTTCTAAAATAGCCTCGATTCCTGGAATTCCCATGGGTGGCACGATAAAAAAATTATGTGCAAATTTCACAGACCCCACCTTAAAGTTGACGACTGTTATATGGTTTATGTGTAGTTTATTTCCTCTTGGCGTGTCAAGAACGATGGATGCCACCAACTGTAGTGGGTTAGATGAAAATCTTTTTTCAATCAGTGAAACGCTGGATCCTGTGTCGATCAGCGCTTGGATGGATTTATCTGGCAGGTCAATCCTAACTGCTAACATTCCTAGATGGCCATTACAAGATATGGGGCATGTGCCAATGACCTCAGCTGCAATGCTGCTACTCCCTAGTACTGCAGGGGTAAGGTCGGGGCTACTGTGACGGCGCCGAGTAAGGCTGTGAACTCAAAGGCAGGTTGGAAACGACTGAGTTATATTATTGTAGAACATTCTCCTTATATACATAACCTCAAGGCAACAGGACATAACAAGTTCACAAGACAGACAATATTACAGAGGAAAAACCAGACATAAATTTTCATGTTCGTTTTAGTGCGAGGGAAGAGCGAAGATACAAGCATAATATATACAAAAGGAATTATGTACAATTGTGTGAAACATGGTTGGTACATGGCTCCCCCCCCCTAAAAATGACATACTGTACATGTTAAATAGGGCGCCCTGATCTAGAGAGGCGAACTGTAGGCGGGTCATCTGGCAGAAAATAAGCAGGTTTTGGACGATCAATGGAGAACCAGTCTTCTTTGCCCCGAATGTTTAGTAGGAATGCTTTCGGACTGCGTCGGATCACAAGGAAAGGGCCCGTGTAAGGGGGCGTTAGTGGTGGCTTGCTGGTGTTGTTGCGCAGGAAGACGTGCGTTGCAGAGTGCAAGTCCGTTGGTATGTGATGTTTCGCTGGGGGCTTGTAAGTCTGGCGGCACGGAGTAAATTTTCCCGCGACGTGACGTATGCGCTGGCGATCGTCGGAGGAGGTTGTAGTAGGAAACAATTCGGCAGGGACGACCAACGGGTCGCCATACACCATTTCAGCTGCCGAGACGTCGAGGGCGTCTTTAGGAGTGGTCCTTAGTCCAAGGAGGACCCAGGGAAGCTGAGTAAACCAGTTGCAATCCTTGCAGCGGGACATCAAAGCAGCTTTGAGGGTGCGATGAAAACGTTCAACCATTCCATTGGCAGCGGGGTTGTAGGCCGTTGTCTGATGTAGGGTGATGCCCAAGAGATTCGCTAATGACGTCCACAATTGAGAGGTGAAGGTGGTTCCCCTGTCAGAAGTAATATGCTCAGGGATACCGAATCTTGAAATCCATCCAGAGAGTAAGGCAGATGTACATGAGGCTGACGTTGCAGTTTCCATGGGAATGGCTTCAGGCCAACGAGTGGAGCGGTCGATGACGGTAAACAGGTAAAGATGTCCTTGTGATATGGTTAGGGGGACGTCACAGAGGAGGGTGGTGTTGGAGTCTTCGAGGGGAAAATCTTCCCAACGGAGGGACGTGCAGGATGTCCTACAAGCTTGATACTCTGGATCTTGTCGTTGGGGTTCAGCCAGGGCATTGTAATCCAATCCCAGTTGAACAGCAGCCAACGTGTTTCTTGACAGGGCATCGGCAACGGGATTCATTTTCCCAGGGACGTATTGGAGGGTGCAATTGTATTCAGCCACGGCGGAGAGATATTGGCGTTGACGGGCGGACCAGGCGTCAGACTGTCGAGTGAAGGCGTGCACCAGAGGCATGTGGTCTGTGCGAATGACGAAGGGCGTACCTTCTAAGAAATGGCGAAAGTGACGGACAGCCAAGTGCACCGCCAGCAATTCTCGATCGAAGGTAGAATAACCCGATTCTGCCTTGGACAGTTTTCTGCTGAAGAAGGCCAATGGGCGGGGCAAGCCTTTGACCACCTGCTCGAGTACTGCACCAATAGCGATGTCCTGGCATCGGTGGAGAGAAGGAGAGGGGCGTGTGGGATAGGAAAAGTGAGAGCCGCAGCAGTTGATAGGGCCTTCTTTGCATTGCAGAAGGCTGCTTCTTGAAGGGGACCCCACTTCAGGTCCTTTGGCTTGCCCTTGAGGGAGGCGTAGAGGGGAGAGAGAGGGACGGCAATGGCTGGCAGAAAATGGTGATAATAGTTGATCATGCCCAAGAATTCCTGCAGAGCTTTGACGGTCGAGGGCGCGGGGAAATTCGGAACGGCTGCTACCTTCTCATTGAGGGGATGGACTCCTTCAGGAGTGATACGGTGCCCTAAGAACGACACTTTGTTGGCGCCAAAGGTACACTTGTCGTACCGGACTACAAGGCCATTTTGTTGCAGGCGGTCGAACACGATGCGCAGGTGACGGAGGTGTTCCTCTTTTGAGGAGGAGAACACAAATATGTCGTCCACATAACATACACAGAAAGGGAGTTCCCCTAAGATGCCATCCATGAGACGTTGAAACGTTGCCCCAGCATTACGAAGGCCAAAACAGGAGTAATTGAAGGTGTATGTACCAAACGAAGTGGTGATGGCGGTCTTGGGGATGTCTTCTGGGTTCATAGGCACCTGATAATACCCCTTCAAGAGGTCGAGCGTAGAGAAAACCTTCGCTTTGTGCAGGTAGGAGGTCACATCGGCAATGTTTGGGAGGGGGTAGTGATCCGGTTCTGTTTGCATGTTCAGGCGCCTGTAATCCCCGCACGGACGGAGGGAGCCGTCTTTCTTCAGAACGATGTGTAAGGGTGACGACCATGGGCTGGAGGCCTTTTGGCAAAGGCCCATTTTCTCCATTTCGGCGAACGTCTGTTTGGCGGCAGCCAATCGTTCCGGTGCCAGACGTCTGAATTTTGCGAAGACTGGGGGTCCTGTCATCTTGATATGGGGATAAATACCGTGCTTGGCAGGAACAGTGGGCGTTTGGCAAAGTTCTGGACGGAAAACTTCCGGGTACGACGTGAGGAGGTGGGCGTAGGCATCCGTGGGTGCGCTGTTGTGGAGAGCGAGGTTAGAGGGGGCGGGTTGAAGAGGTGTCGACAAGTACGAGTCTGCGTTGACCAATCGTCGGTGGGCGACATCGACCAGAAGGTGGAAATGAGAGAGGAAATCCGCACCGAGGATTGGCATTGTGACGTCAGCAACGAGAAACTTCCAATTGAATTTACCATTCCCGAACGATAATGTGAGGTTCTCGTAACCGTAGGTGGGTATCGCAGATCCGTTGGCAGCTACCAAGCGGACGTCGGCAGATGTAGACAGACTACGTCGTGCCTTGAAGAGTTTCCTTGGCAAAAGAGAACGATAAGCACCCGTGTCTACCAAAAATCGCACGCCCGTTCCTGCATCCTGTAAAAAGAAAAGATTAGGCACATTTCTTCGCGGTTGCCCCGAATCTGAAGTGGTAGTAGCGAAACTGCGGCGGATGGGAGGTAGTAAGTGGCCGTAGAAGTCGTTCGTTGGGGCGCGAGCGATTGGTGGGTGGTGGGCGGCTTTGTCGCCGCTTCGGCACGTCACGGGGTAGGCGTGTATGTCCTACGGCATTCATGTCAGCTTCGGTTGACGTTGGATAGGCATCCTCGTCGTCAGGGGTGGAGGCGTTGATGGAGGTCTTGAAGTGGCTGTCCATAAGGGCGTTTGCTTTGGTCATCAAGTCCTTTATGGGTAAACTATCGGCATCAGGTATGGCAGCACGTATAGGTTCGGGTAAACGGCGTATCCAAAGGGCACGAAGTAGGTTCACCTCACGAGGAGAGCCGTCTGCGGCAGGTTGAAGGCGAGCGATACTGGTCATTTCCCTGAGGGCAAGCGAAGCCCTCTGGTCCCCCAACGGTTGTTGCGAGAGCTGAAAAAGCTTTGCTATACGGGCGGCTGGCGACGGCGAGTACTGCTGCAGAAGGTATGTTTTGAGGGCGTCATACACTATTGGGGTGTCTCCTTGTTCACAAAGCCAGTCCGATATTTCTGGGAAGTTGTCCTCGGGTATCGCCGCGAGAACATAATCCGCTTTGGTGGTTGAGCGAGTCACGCCCCTGATACGAAAGTGGACATCTGCGCGCTGAAACCAAGCAAACGCCTCTCCACTGGCGAACGGTGAAAGTTTCAATGGGGCGGCCGCAGCGCCAACTGCTGTAGTAAAGTCCGTCTTCGTCATAGTACCAACGATGGAGGGGCGAGGGAGGTGGGGGTGGAAGGCCGTGGGAGCTAGTCGACTTCCGGGGTCACCAATGTGACGGTGCCGCGTGAGGGTTGTGAACTCAAAGGCAGGATGCAATCAACTGAGCTATATTGTTATAGAACACTCTCCTTTATATACAAAACCTCAAGGCATCAGGACATAACAAGTTAACAATACAGACAATGTTACAGAGGAAACAGCAGACTTGAATTTTCATGTTCGTTTAGTGCGAGGGAAGAGCGAAGATACAAGCATAATATATGCAAAAGGAATTATGTACAATTGTGTGACACACGGTTGGTACAACCCTATAGGTCTACCTGCTGAATCATCACCAGCTATTGCCTAGTCCTACCTGGGCCCAGCTTGGTGAGATAGGGTAATATTGAATATGGTTGGACTCTAGTACTTTGCCCTGTCCTATGCCTCTGCCGCCCATGAGCGACTCGTTAAACCCTTAAAGCAGGTAAAACTAGAACAAGCACTCGATAGAGCACATACCTTCGGCTATATCATGTTGCATATCGCAGGATATGCAACCTAATTATGCACATTTTTTCACTGGTGCCCTGCAAATCAGATAAGAATTGACCATGATATGTCAAAAAGACTTTTTTGACCTTTTCGTAACTTTGGCCTTGACTTTTTACACAATCACTTGCTAAATTGAATAGAATTATCCCACTAAATTAGTTGAGATTTGGTCAAATAAATTTGAGTTAGGCGAATCACAAACATACCGACAGCCATACAAACAAATAAACAGCGTGGACAACTGCTATGGGCGCATGTGAAGTGCAGGCTGGTCGGGAGGCTTATGCGTTCAGTGTGGTGAGATCCACTGTGGTGCAAACTTCTTTGGCTTTCATGATGATGACTGAAGAGTGACACTATTCCCATGGTTCACTTTCGCAATCTTAATGAGTGCTTGATGGACCATGGGGTCTAGTTCATTCTTGACAGGTTTTCAGAAAGTGTAGGTGATTTGCAGTCAGGCATTTATGGCACGCCTATCTAAACAAAGTTGGCGAAGGTAACTAGGGTTCAAGAAGATACGTTCATAAGTGGGAAAAAGATGGGCATTGGAAGGGATAGAATTGATACAATTTAGATGAAAGGAATCATAGATAGATAATAGATAGTAAGATGAAAGGTGACTTCCTTTTGTGACAAAGGTTACAAAGCCTTTGAAAAATAACATGCACTTTTCCTTTAATCGTTTTCGATGTTTGGTATTTGCTCACCCCCAAAAAGAGAGAGAGAGAGAGAGAGAGAGAGAGAGAGAGAGAGAGAGAGAGAGAGAGAGACAGAGAGAGAGAGAGAGGGAGGGAGGGGGGGCTAATTCACTTTTGATATTCTTTTTTGTCATATTTTACTCCATTCAAAATTATCAAATATTGTCTTTGAGTTCTTTTATCTTTTTTTTTTTCTGTCGGGGGACGAAGGTCTTGTTCTTCCCCCTCACATAAATTCCCGATGTTCGATTGGCCCGATTCTTTTGACGTCAATTTTTATTTGTTTCAGATTCCTATCATCGTTTTTTTTTTTTTATTTTAGTATTGATTAAAACTACTAAATTTCTATGGCAAATTCTATTGCTCTTCATAAACTAAAGTTTTCTTACCAATCTTCATAAACATTAGTTTTTTCATTGACTCACACAGAAGGTGTAATAGCTCCCGGAACCTCGTTGAAACCCAAACTTAAGTAAATTCAGCTTATGTAGTGACCTTTTTTTATTTTGATTTTTTTTTCATTTTACTACCTTCTATCGGATTTACTTAGCTCGTGCTGTATCCTTTTTTCTCCATTGATATTTTCCTTTATAATTAATATCAATAAAACATTTTTTAAATTCAATAGTTCCAACCATGTTTAATATTTTTTGATACAGATAGCCTTTAACATTTACTAATTTATGAAAATTTGCTTATATTTTAGACATTACTTTATTTACAAATCTTGCAAAAGTATTTGTTCAATACATCCTTGGTCTAGAACACAACAGCAACTACGAAAACAAAGAAAATTGAGGAATAATTCCACAAAGATAAACTTTAACCAAAAATAATCTTGCTCTATCATTTCACTGCAAAAAGTTTTATTTCTCAAACCATTTTAGCAGGAAGAAGAGGTGAGCCACCAAATATACTGAGTGAGAAAGAGCCGAAAAGAAAGAGGTATGGCAGATACAAACTGGCATTTTTTAGAACTAGAAAAAAATGATTGAATTACTGAACCTTTTATCACTGGTGGAATTCTGATTAAAAGTTCGCATTACTCTACGCTGATCTCCCCCGTATCCCATTGTTAACTTGTTTGACAAACTTTATCTTACTGAATGATACCTAAGTCGACACGATTTGGATTTTTTGTAACGCGGAGGAATGTCTCCTCATTTGACACAGTGTCAATTTCTGGCATTGAAATAAATAATTCCTCATTCGTCACGGATTATCTTTCCAACAATTAAGGGAGTTTTTCGTCATTAGATACAATTTCTCTGTATAGGCCTTAAAGAAGTAGCTCGTTTTATAGCACAGTTTTTCTGTCTGACACCCAAATGAATGTCTCCTCATTTGACACATTGCCACTTCCTGGCACTGAAGTGAATGTTACCTCATTTGTCACGGTTTATATTTCCAACGTTTAAAGGAGTCTTTCATCATACGATACAGTTTCTCTGTCTAGACCTTGAAGAAGTAGCTCGTTATTTATCACCGTTTCTCTGTCGGACACCCAAATAAATGTCTCCTTATTTGACGCAGTGCCACTTCCTGGCACTGAAATGACTGTTACCTCATTTGTCAAGGTTTATATTGCCAAAGTTTAAAGGAGTCTTTCGTCATGGGATACAGTTTCTCTGTCTAGACCTTGAAGAAGTAGCTCATTATCTAATACAGTTTCTCTGTCTGACACCCAAATAAATGTCTCCTTATTTGACGCAGTGCCACTTCCTGGCACTGAAATGAATGTTACCTCATTTGTCAAGATTTATATTTCCAACGTTTAATTAAAGGAGTCTTTTGTCATGGGATACGGTTTCTCTGTCTAGACCTTAAACAAGTAGCTCGTTATTTAACGCAGTTTCTCTGTCTGACACCCAAATGAATGTCTCCTCATTTGACACAGTACCACTTCTTGGCACTAAAATGAATGTTACCTCATTTGCCAAGGTTTATATTTTCAACGTTTAAAGGGGTCTTTCGTCATGGGATACAATTTCTCTGTGTAGACGTTAAAGAAGTAGCTCCTTATTTAACGCAGTTTCTCTCTCTGACCCCCAAATGAATATTTCCTCATTTGACACAGTGCCACTTCCTAGCATTGAAATGAATGTTACCTCATTTGTGAAGGTTTATATTTCCAACGTTTAAAGGAGTCTTTCGTCATTGGATACAGTTTCTCTGTCTACACCTTAAACAAGTAGCTCGTTATTTAACACAGTTTCTCTGTCTGACACCCAAATGAATGTCTCTTCATTTGGCACGTGGCACTGAAATGAATGTTACCTCATTTGTCACGGTTTATATTTCCAAAGTTTAAAGGAGTCTTTCGTCATGGGATACAGTTTCTCTGTCTAGACTTTGAAGAAGTAGCTCGTTATCTAACACAGTTTCTCTGTCTAGACCTTAAAGAAGTAGCTCGTTATTTAACGCAGTTTCTCTGTCTGACACCCAAATGAATATCTCCTCATTTGACACAGAGCCACTTCCTGGCACTGAAATGAATGTTACCTCATTTGCCAAGTTTTATATTTCCAACGTTTAAAGGAGTCTTTCGTCACGGGATCCAGTTTCTCTGTCTAGACGTTAAAGAAGTAGCTCCTTATTTAACACAGTTTCTCTCTCTGACACCCATATGAATGTCTCGTCATTTGACACAGTGCCACTTCTGGGCACTAAAATGAATGTTACCTCATTTGCCAAGGTTCATATTTCCAACGTTTAAAGGAGTCTTTTGTCATGGGATACAGTTTCTCTGTCTAGACGTTAAAGAAGTAGCTCATTATTTAACGCAGTTTCTCTCTCTGACAGCCAAATGAATGTCTCCTCATTTGACACATTGCCACTTCCTGGCACTGAAATGAATATTACCTCATTTGTCACGGTTTTTATTTCCAACGTTTAAAGGTGTATATAGTTATTGCATACAGTTTTTCTATCTGGAACTTGAAAAAGTACCCCCCCTATTTAACACAGTTTCTCTGTCTGACACCTAAATGAATGTCTCCTCATTTGACACAGTGTCACTTCCTGGCACTGAAATGAATGTTACCTTATTTCCAATATTTAAGAGAATTTTTAGTCCTTGGATACAGTTTCTCTATGTGGAACTTAAAGAAGTAGCTCTTTATTTAAATCAGTTTCTCTTTACAAAACTCCACGAAATGTATCTCTCTCTGGTACTCAGATTAATGTCTTTTCATTTCAAAGTTTCTCTCCCTGACCCTCTTCCTTTAACACAGTCTCTCTTTCTGGTTCTCGAATGAATGTTCCCTCATTTAACGCAGCTCATTAGACTGGCACTCAAAGAGATATCCCTTCATTCAAGCAAGTTTCTCGTTCCTGATTGTGAATAAACATCCTCTCATCTGACACAGTTTTTTTAGTCCTGGGAAGTACCAAGGCCTCTGTACCATGGTCTTCCACTCTCCTGGGATAGAGTTCTCTTTCTTTAGGGTACACTTAGGCAAACTATTCTATCTCTTTTTTTCATCCTCTTGTTTTGTTAAAGTTTTTTATAGTTTATATAGGAGATATCTATTTTAATATTACTTCTTAGGATAATTAATTTTTCCTCCTTTCCTTTCCTCACTGGGCTATTTTCCCTGTTCGGGCCCTCGGGCTTATAGCATCCTTCTTTTCCAACTAGGGTTGTAGCTTAGCAAGTAATAATAATAATAATAATAATAATAATAATAATAATAATGATAATAATAATAATAATAATAATAATAATAATAATAATAATAATAATAATAATAATAATAATAATAATAAATGAAGATTTCCTCATCTGATACGGTTTCCCTGTCTAGCACTCAAATGAATGATACCTCATTTAACAATGTCTCACTTTTTGACAACCAAAAGGTCTCCTCAGTTAACACAGTTATTGTGTCTGGCCCTCAAATAAGTAATATCTTATTACACAAGGTTTCATTTTGGCACTGAAATGAATGATACCTCATTTGATTACATCTCTCTTTCTGGCACTCAAATGAATATCTCATCATTTGACAAATTGGTATTTGTTTACAAGAGGACGCTGTCCATTTACTCCAAAATTATGCAGTCCTCCAGCTCTCTTCTTCTTGTACAGTAATTAGGAGGTTCTTTAAATGCTGGGAAAGCAAAAAGTAGCAAGATATGTTCCGCAAGGGGGGTGTGAGGGGTTAGTGAAGGGGGTTCTAAACGACCTGGAACTGACATCGTCAGCATAGTTAATCAAAGAGAAGTTCGTGACGTCAGCGTAAATTTAGTATATATTCAAAATATATACTAAATTTAAAAATTACTTTCCCAGCATTTAAAGAACCTCCTAATTACTATACAAGAAGAAGAGAGCAGCAGGACTGCTTAATTTTGGAGTAAATATAGAGATTGCTCATGTAAACAAATACCGAAAAATTTTCTCTTCTTAGCTCGCAAATGAATCTATCCTTATTTGACAAGGTCTCTTCCTGGCACCCAAATGAATGTCTCCTGATTTAACATGGTTTCTCAGTCTGGCACTCGATGGGATGTCTCCTAATTTGAACCATTTTCTTATGACACTAATACAATGTCTCCTTATTTGATACAGCTTTTCTTTATGGATTTCAAAATTATTCCCTCATTTGACATAGCTTACCAGTCTGACACACAATATTTCTTTCAGGAACTCAAATGAATCTTGCCTCACATAACTCGATTTTAGTCTCAGACACTATAAACTGATTAGCTAATTCTTCAATCTACTACGAGGGTTTCGTGATCACAACTAATAATGACGAAACTTCTTGGCGATAAATCAGATACAGAATAAAACTGTGATATGGAAATCTCCTTTCGAAAACTTGTGTTATTTATACTATTAGATACTTTTTTCTCTTTATTCAAAACTGATCAAACGTGGCTTTCACAAAATCCTTTTTTCATTCATATTCCGGATCATTCGACGCCAAATCTTAAAACTTTACAGTCAGCTATTATTATTATTATTATTATTATTATTATTATTATTATTATTATTACTAGCCAAGTTGGAAAAGCAGGATGCTATTAGCCCAAGGGCTCCAATACTGAAAAATAACCCAGTGAGGAAAGGAAATAAGTAAATAAATAAATGATGAGAATAAATTAACAATATGTCATTCTAAAAACTGTAACAGCGTCAGAACAGATATGTCCTATATAAACTATTAACAACGTCAAAAACCGATATGTCATATATAAACAAGTCTCCAAAGCTGTAAAACAAAGTTCCA
>NC_090734.1:111406829-111414329 GCF_036898095.1 Palaemon carinicauda | reverse complement strand
AAATCCACTCAAGTGCTGATCGACACTGGAGCCAGTGTTTCACTGATTGAAAAAAAGATTTTTATCAAACCGACTACAGTCGGAGGCATCCATCGTTCTTGTCACGCCAGGAGGAAATAAACTACACATAAACCATATAACAGTCGCCAACTTTAAGGTTGGGTCTGTGAAGTTTGTGCATAATTTTTTTGTCTTGCCACCCCTTTGAATTCCAGGAATTAAGGCTATTTTAGGAATTTGTTTTATCTCTAATAATCAAATATGCATTTTTGGGGTAAAAGATATAATAACAGTAAATGCAGGAGAGTACATTTTGCCGATAGAAAGTCATGAGGGGGTAAGTGCGTATGTGAGGTCAGAGAGACATGTAAGTAAGGTAACAGCTGTACCTGAGAGAGGAGAAGTGTTGTCTCCCCAGACACTTACGAGCATATCAGTGACCCCGTGTCGCCCTCTTGTGGAGGGAAACAAGGTCGTTGTTAAACCCCATGACAATTGGGCCCATATAATATTAGAGGGCTGGACAAAAATAAAAGAGAACAGAACTAATATAACGATAGATAATTTGTCAAATAAAAGAGTTGTATTAGGAAGTGATTCTGTGTGTGAATTAGAGTTATGTGAAATTGCTTATTATGGGATGTTGGGAGCCACAACTCCAGCCCGCACAGACGAACGCACTCAGAATTTGATTATCCAATCATGAAAATTAAGTACGTAAGAATATCAACCTGTAGTTAGTGACATTGTCAATAATTATTCCAATGTAATTGCAATTGGAGATGAGCTACCCGGGAAGATTCATCGATTTCCCTTTAGCATTGAAACTGGGCAGGCAGAGCCGATCAGGTCAAGGCCTTATAAGGTACCCATTCATTTCCAGGGAGAGATAGAAAGGGAAATCAATAAATTAAGAGATCAAGGGATAATCATGGAGAGCGAATCCCCCTGGGTTTCTCCAATTGTAGCTGTTAGGAAAAAGGATTACTCGGTAAGATTGTGTGTTGATTATAGGAAGTTGAATGCATTCACTAAGGATAATGCATTTTCATTTCACTCAATCGAAGAATTACTTGAGAAATTACGGGATAGTAAATATTTTACAACTGTCGATTTAAAATCTGGATACTATCAAATACCCATTCAGGAAGACAGTAAATGTAAAACGGCATTTATAGCTAACGATCAATTATTTCAGTCTAATTTTTTTCCTTTCGGTGTTAAAAATGCTCCAAGTCATTTCTCTGGAGTAATGATGGCGGTTTTGTCTCCCTTAGAGTTTTAGAGGTTTAGAGGTCGTTCATGAATGGCAGAGGCTAGGGACAGTGACATTGCCCTAGCAATGAGAGAATAACCATATATTATATGATTAGCGCCCAAGCCTCCTCTCCACCCGAGCTAGGACCAGGGAGGGCCAGGCAGTGACTGCTGATGACTCAGCAGATAGACTTATAGGCTCCCCCAAATCCTTAGCACACAAGGATGGTAAGGTTGCAGACACTAATAGCACTAACGAGTCTGAGCGGGACTCAAACCCCCGACCGTCAAACACCAGGCAGAGACGTTACCAATCAGGCCACAACAACCCTTACTCCCTTACTTACCTCCTTAATTGGCCATAACGTTCTTGCTTATTTAGGCGATTTCATAATTACAGGGATAACGGCCAAAGAACATAATAATGATATTCGTAAAGTTTTAGAAGCATTGCGACGTAATGGTATGAAAATCAATTTGTCAAAGTGCAAACTTTTCTGTAAACAGGTGTATATATATATATATATATATATATATATATATATATACATATATATATATATATATATATATATATATATATATATATATATATATATATATATATATATATATATATATGTATATATATATATATATATATATATATATATATATATATATATATATATATATATATATATATATATATATATATATATATATATATATTTTTGGGCTCAAGCCATGTCGTCCTGATGGAAGTTCCTATAGGGTAGCTTCCTAGGGTATATTACAACTACGGCGATATTCCCAGAGAATTTACCTTAAGGTACCAGAATTCTAACTCCTGGAGCGAGTATCCCTCGTGAAAGGGATATCGCGACATATCAGAGGACGTATTCTTGACACGCCACATGGCAATCTCCATCCTGGACAGAGATTTCGTCTCGTAGGAGGTGATTGGCGAGATACGAATTCGGGAAAGAAAAAGGGGAGCCGCTCCCAAGGCTTCCCTATCCTCCGATTCGTATGCGTGCCTGGCGCCAATCCTGGCGCCATCTGCATTCCTTTTTGCGTAGCTTAACAACTCGGTGTTTTTTCCTGTGTTTCTCGCAAATCTTGGATTTATTCTACTTTTTCATGGCTTCTCCGTCTTCGTTGGCCTCTGATAAGTTGAGTATAATGTCTTTTATGTATAAATGTAGGCTCTTGGTAAAATTTTGAGTGATTAATAGGATTAATCTTTGATACAAGAGCCGTAGCCTACCAGAGGCGTCCTGGACGCTGTTGCTCGCTAGGTATAAATTTAGTTAGTCAGAGCGACATTCCTGGTTGTTTTGCTTTAATAAATTTTAGCTATTTAGCATTACATAGGATTTCCTTTCGTGCTTAGTATTATTTGGTGAAGTATTCGCCATTCTGGCCTACGCTAGGCCATGTAGCCTAGTCGTTTGGTCCCAGTACTTCATGCATGATTTTGGTTTTTCCGAGTGTAATTAAAATTTTATTGAAGCTTTAGGCTATATTTTATACATTTAAGACTGTGTGGAATATTTCCAAGATAGTATACGAGTGAGTTTCGGTGATTTAGGTAATCGATTCTCTTGGTGCCTAGGCTAGTTGCTTATGGAGCCTTAGTATACTTTATCTTACTCCCCGGTTGCTTTCTTTTCTTCGGAGAAGGTATGCAATCCCTTTCCCTCTGTTTAAGCCTTGGGCTTATCCCTAAGTGGTTTTTTCCGAATTTATTTTCGATAAAACTATACTGGGGTGTTACTGTACCTTCCTGTTCCTGTAGTATGGTTCAAGAGGGACAGAACAACAGAGTTTTTTAGTCTGAGTCTGTGTTGTCTGGCTTGGGGCTGAGTCCCCCTCGCTGGCCTGACACAGACAAAGGGAGCTTAGCTCCCTTAGGTCACTACCGAAGGTTTCTGTGGATATGATTCCTTCTTTTGTGATCTACCAGACTAGTCCTTGTTGCTGTTCTCGGGGGAGGATAAGTTTCTTTCCCTGGGAGTAGCAACACCTTCCTTGCTTTGGTGCTCTGGGAGCTGGCAAGTATTGCTGGCCTTCCCCCTTAGATCTCCCTTAGGCTAAGATAAGTTTCTTGGTTGCGGGTGATCTGTCACTAAAGCAAGGTTGGTAGGACCCTCTTGTCCCTTCCCCCTCTTTCTCCGTAATGGCCTAGCCATTACTGTACTGTACGTCGTTCTACATCTGGACCTAGTATAGGTTAGGATGTGGAATTGACTCAGCCCCTTGCCGGCCGGCAGAGCTGCTGGCCGGCAAGGGTCTTATGTTTTCGAGTGCTGCCCGGACCTCTCTTGGTCCCTCATCCATGCCTGCCTGTAGAGCCAGACGGCATTGGTCAGGAAGCCTGAATTAGTTTCTCCCCTTCCTTATATGCACTCTTTCGGTTGCCGGGCTTGGAGGTTGTGTACACTCTTATCCCGGCATCCATTCTATTTTTCTGCTGTACCTGACCCGGCTGCCGGCCTCATAGGCCGGCAGCCGGGCAGGTTTAGTCCTCTGGTTCTTTTGCTGCCGGCTGGCATCGGTCTTGTACCTTTGCCGGCCGGCTTATGTCAACCCTTGTCTGCCGGTCACCAAGAGTGTGGCCGGCAGCTGGGTACTACCTTGTGTAGTTGCTGGCCGGCAGCCATTGCCGGCCAACATTGGCTGTTACCGGCCGGCAGTTGCTGCCGACCGGCACATGCATTTGAACCAGAGTGCTGCTGCCTTATAGCTGTTAAGTAGTATACTTTAAAGCTAGTTATGGTGTGTGCCGGCCGGCAAAGGCAGGCCGGCACGCATCCCCCTATACTGTACTAGTATTCTTCATTATAACATATACAGTAAGAAGAAAACTATGGTAAGGGTTTTGGTACAGCACTGTGTCTTCTAACACTATTGTGTTTTCTTGCACATCCCTTTGCTGTTGCCCTACAGATAGGAAAGTGAGTTCTTTCCTGTCTATTATCCAGGATTTTAAAATCATTGCTTAGGTGTGAGCTCCACCTGTTTCCTCTGGAAACTTTGCATTGGTTACTCTAGAAGAGATTAACCATTTGATTTTATTATCTGGAAGGCTGCAGCAATGGGTTGTGAGGGAAACACAAGTGTGTGTCTTTCCTTTCTGAATTGTTATGCTATACTATGCATATCCAGTGATACATAGTTCACTTGATACTCATGGAAATTTCTTCTCTTTACAGAAGGACACTCCGAAGTGCGGAAGTGCTTTCTGCAACGTCCGCAGCAAGAACCTCTGCGGACATGAGTTTTGTAGGAGACACGCAGCATACGCTGTCTCCAAGGATGATCTCCGGTATTGGGATCTCAGGTATGTACTGTGTGCACTAACCTGATTACTGAGACCTTTGATTCCCCTAGGACGCAGGAATCAAGGGATATAGCTAGGAAGAAGCTTCGTACCTGGGTAAGGGGCTTCCAAAAGAACACTTCTGGCCCTTATCTTCCAAGTGAGAAGATGAGGGCGTATCTTTTCCCTAAGGCATCAGCTGATGCAGTGATTCCCCAGCCTCAAGAGGAGATCCCCTAAGTTCAGATCTAGGTGGATGCTGAAGTCGCGGTCGCGATGCAAGACATCCAGTTAGATGACAGGATGTCTGATGTGGACGAGTGTCTGGAGGAAGACCTCCTGGCAGAAGCCCAGGATGAAGTTCAAGCCCCAGACGTTGTAGAGGTAGACGTCGACGAGGTGTCGGCTACTCCGGTTCAGATTCCGGAGCCTATTCCCTCAACATCGGCCGGTCTCCCAGTAGAGCTGGGACAGGCCCTCTCTTCTATTGTTGGAATGATCCAACAAATGCAGAAGGAGAATCAGGAGAAGGCGGCTGCAATGGAACTGGGAATGCAGTGCCTTGCAGAATCACATGGGCCCCAGAAAAAGCTCAATGTGAAAGACCTTCCCTTGTGCTCAGATGCTAACCCATGGAGGTATGCTGAGCACATGCCGATGACGACTGGAAAGATCGTCATCTCGGAGAAGCTGGGCTCAGTTCCCCTAGAGGAGGTGGAATTCTGGCCCAGCAAGGCATCATATCCGGACTGTTATGTCCGGCTGAGGAAGGAACCAGCTTCAAAGGAGGAGACAGAGCCGAAGGAGGTCAT
The DNA here is from genome assembly GCF_036898095.1 of Palaemon carinicauda. Lineage (NCBI taxonomy): Eukaryota > Metazoa > Arthropoda > Malacostraca > Decapoda > Palaemonidae > Palaemon > Palaemon carinicauda. The sequence continues at coordinate 111,408,956 of NC_090734.1, read as the reverse complement.
AGTGATGGACCATGCTAAGGCTCAAGCTCTACTTTCATCCTCGATGAAAGAGAGGGGCTTCTCTAACTCAAAGGTAGCCGCATTGAACAGGAAGCTCCCTTCCTTTGTGTCCTCGCCTATTAGAGCCTTCCCCTTTTTTACAGAAAGGGTTTCTGGCTGTACTAAAAGCAGTCGAGGCCGGCAAGCCTTGCCCCTCCCTAGAGGAGTTTAAACCCTTGTCGCTGGCCCTGCCTATGGACCACAAAGACTGGAAGGACGTCCATCTTACGTTCTCAGTTGGAAAGTTGGAGGCTGATATTGCCGGACGTCAGTTCGGCGAGGACCTCCCTAAGCTGTCTGACTTTCTTTTGCGAAGAGAGTTCGTTACAAAAGAAAGACTGACTGCCTCAATGTCTCTTCAGACTACTCTCGAGACGATGGCAAGTGACCCCAAGGTCCATGAAATGTTCATGGTAGTGGCCAAGACTCATCTGGCCACAGTGACGAAGGACCTTTATGGCTTCGTCAAGGCAAGGAGAGCTGGTAGGGAGTTCGTGTTTACCTCGGCTACGGTGAGGCACGAGCCAAGGAAACTAATCTCCTCCAACATTTGGGGAAAAGACCTTTTCTCTACCGACTTGGTCAAAGAAGTTGTTGATAAGGCCGCCTTGGAGAATAGAAACCTTCTCCAGAAGTGGGGCCTGGCTATCAAAAGAAAGTCTTCCCCGGATGAGGGTCCTCAACCAAAGAGGAAGACTATGAGGACTAGGCTACCGTCTCGGCCAGCCAAGCCTGTTAGACAGCAACAGCAACTGCAATTGCCATTGCCCCCAGTGCCCCAGATCGTGGCACAAACCCCGACCACTTTTCAGTGGGTACCCCAGGCCGTGTCGACACAGTCCACGGCATTCACCCCAGCGTTCGAAGGGCAGTCTACTTCCTTTCGAGCAAAGCCTAGAGGAGCAGCCAGAGGCTCGTCTAGACGCCCCTCAAGGGGAAGGGGATTCAGGGGTGGTCGTGGTCAGGAAGGCAAGACCTCAGGACGGCAGTCCAAGTGAGGTGATACCGGTAGGAGGGAGACTTCTGAAATTTCGGGATCGGTGGACCTTCGATCCCTGGGCCCACAGCCTACTCAAGAATGGACTGGGCGGGAGCTGGTACAGCACTCCACCCCCGTGCCTTCGGTTTTTCCAACACTCCACCCCCGTTATGGAGGAGTACGTTCAAGAACTGTTGGAGAAAAAAGGTGATCCGAAGGGTGAAGCCCATCAATTTCTAAGGGAGGCTGTTTTGTGTTCCCAAGAAAGACTCGGAAAAGCTCAGAGTCATTCTGGACTTGTCGCCACTCAACAAGTTCATAGTGAATTGCAAATTCAAAATGCTAACACTGCAACACATGAGGACCTTACTGCCCAAGAGGGCATATTCCGTCTCTATAGACTTGTCAGACGCCTATTGGCACATCCCAATTAGCCATCGACTCTCCCCCTACCTAGGGTTCAGGCTACAACGAAGACTATACGCCTTCGGAGCCATGCAATTCGGGCTAAACATAGCCCCAAGGATTTTTACGAAGCTTGCGAGCGTAGCTCTCAAACAATTACGCCTAAAGGGAATTCAGGTAGTAGCCTACCTGAACGACTGGTTGGTGTGGGCAGCATCCGAGACAGAATGCTTGCAAGCTTCCAGTCAAGTGATCCAGTTCCTAGAGTACCTAGGCTTCAAGATCAACAGAAAAAAGTCTCGACTTTCTCCATCTCAAAAGTTCCAGTGGCTGGGAATCCACTGGGACCTTTTGTCACACCGTTTCTCCATCCCGGCGAAGAAAAGGAAGGAGATAGCGGGTTCTGTCAAGAGACTTCTAGATTCCGAAAGGATATCAAGACGCGAGCAGGAGAGGGTACTGCGCTCTCTCCAGTTTGCTTCGGTGACAGACCCAGTGCTAAGACCACAGCTAAAGGATGCAATCGGAGTTTGGAGAAGTTATGCATCAAACGCGCGAAGAGATCTGAGAAGACCAGCCGCTTCGGCTAAGTACTCTTCTCAGGCCTTGGTCCCAAGCCAGACATCTAAAGAAGTCGGTTCTTCTTCAGCCACCTCCCCCGTCGGTGACGATTCACTCAGACGCCTCGAAGGAGGGATGGGGAG
>NC_090734.1:111354329-111386829 GCF_036898095.1 Palaemon carinicauda | reverse complement strand
TATCTTTTTGAAAAGCAGGATGATACATCAAGGGACTCCAACTATGAAAATATCCCAGTAAGGAAAGAAAATAAGAAAATAAATAAAAAATAAACTGCATGAAAAGTAATGAATACAGAATAGATCTATCATATACAAACTATGAAGAGATACTTTGTCAGTCTGTTCAATATAAAAAAATTCGATGTAAGTTTGAAATTTTGAGGTTCCGCCGATTCAACTGCTCTATTCGGAATATTAATACACATTCTGACCGAAGCTGTAATAAAACTTTTAGAATACTTTAGTATTGAGTCTCATGATGAATAAGGCAAGAGTTAGAATCAACTGCATACTTATTGTTACGTACAGGAGAGTGCATTCTGGGAAGATCTGAATTCAAATGATGTTCAAAATTATGAAAAATCTTATGCAACTCGCACTAAGAACTAACTGGTTGATGGTGCTTGAGATTGATATCTGAATCAGGAATAAGCAATTTAATTGCTCGTAAGTTATTGAACAACAAATTAGTATTTGAACACCTAAGGGGAGAACAATATTCAAAACAAGGTAGAATGAGAGAATTAAAACATTGCTTTAGAATAGATTGATAAACGGAAATCTTGAAATAAGCAATATTTTTGTGCAATTGAAAAAAAGAAAAAATAGACCGAATGTGTTTCTCAAAAGTAAAGCTGCTGTTAAGAATGGCAAAAAAATTTTGTAAGTCCTATAGAGTTAAAGAAACATTATCAATGCTGATATCTGGATGAAGAATAGCAACCATCCCAGACCTACTTACAATCATACATTGAGTTTTGTTAGGTTTTGACTTCGTACCTGATAATCTGCATCATACACTAATTTTAGCTGCATCTCTGTTAAGGGGTTCAACAACATAAGATCTACGTTCAGGAGATATAATTTATGCAAAGAGAGTAGCATCGTCTGCATATGCAACTGGCTTGTTTTCAAGGCCAAACAACATATTAGGAAAAGTAATGGGCCAAGAACACTATCCTAAGGAACAACAGATATAACATTCCTAAAGCCACTTAGGTAACCATCAACAATAATTCTTTGCAATCTATTACTTGAAAATTCAATAATGATGCTAAGAAAAGACCCACCCACTTCCAACTGTTTAAGCTTGAAGACAAGGGCCTCATGGTTAAAAGGGTTAAAGGCCGCACTATAATCAACGTCAACCATACTAACGTCCTAACCACAATCAAGGGATTTTTGTACATAAGTGAGGATTGTAAGAAGGACATCACAAGCACCAAAGTCCTTGCGAAAGCCCAATCTAATTTTAGACTAGGCAGAGACTATTATCTTCAGCATACATTTTTAGACGTTTTGCCAATAGACATTAAGAAAAAAACTTTGGGTAATATGGGAGATATGGAAATTGGGCGATAATGAGTAGGGCTATAGCTACTACACACGCACATTTACCTACTGGAATTATATTACCAATTTTGCAACAAGTGCAAAAAATAATCTGTCATGGCTAACTTGTGGGAAATAGACAAGTTAGGAGTCAAGAAATCAGCGGTCTTTATCAAAGAAAAGAAAAAAGACCAAGTAGGACTATGCCTCCATAAGATTCAAGGTTCATCAAGAGAGTTTTAATTTTACGGGACCAAAAAGCTAATCTAGCTACTTTAGCCTCAGGAGAACAGGAATGAGGAAGAGTATTACTCTGTTTACAGTCGGACACATCATCCAAAAGAGTTGTCTTTTCCTTTGGACAGTGACAAAGCCATATGGTTTAAATTGTTCCAACTTCCATATCAGATCTGATCTGCTACCCTTCCCAAGATAATAGGCCTCCGGCATCTCCAAATAAGCATATCTACAATCATCATTGAAATAGCGTTACTCATTCAACCGTCATTTCAATGCAAGAGAAGGGACAAGCCTATCACTTATGTTAACCAGATTCTCATTCAAGAAAACAACAGGCTCAACACTTTTATACAATTTTGACTAATTCAAATGTAAAAGATCACACAGAATGCCATTCCAGTCTGCTAGAAATTATGTATATATATATATTTCTTAGAAGAGCATGACACATCAGGAGGAGGCTACTCAGTCTTTGTTACTGATGAAGTTAATGCACGATTATGTCCCAACAGGAGGACAAACCTTTCTTGTTATAATGCCATGGAAGTCAGTGAATATTAGGTCCACATTCAAAGGAGGGATTATGAGAAACTGGGTACTCATTCCTGATATGCACTGCCATTCCTCTTGGCCTAGGAATGGTATCCTGTTTCAAAATTATTAATATATATATATATATATATATATATATATATATATATATATATATATATATATATATATATACACGCACATATATATGTATATATATACACTGTATAAATATATATATACACTGTATGTATATATATATATATGTGTATATATATATATATATATATATATATATATATATATATATATATATATATACACACATATATATGTATATATATGTATGTATATATATAAATATATATATATATATATATATATATATATATATATATATGTATATATATATATATATATATATATATATATATATATATATATATACCTGTTCACAGAAAAATTTGCACTTTGACAAATTTATTTTCATACCATTGAGTTGCAATGCTTCTAAAACTATACGAATATTATTATCATGTTCTTCGGCCGTTTTCCCTGTAATTATGATATCGCCTAAATAAACAAGAACGTTATGGCCAATTAAGGGAGACAAAACCGCCATCATTACTCCAATGAATTGGAGCATTTTCAACACCGAAAGGAAGAAAATTAGACTGAAATAATTGATCGTTAACTATAAATGCCGTTTTACATTTACTGTCTTTCTGAATGGGTATTTGATAGTATCCAGACTTAAAATCGACAGTTGTAAAATATTTACTCTCCCGTAATTTCCCAAGTAATTCTTCGATTGAGGGCAATGGAAATGCATTATCCTTAGTGACTGCATTCAACTTCCTATAATCAACACACAATCTTACCGAGCCATCCTTTTTCCTAACAGCTACAATTGGAGAAACCCAGGGGGATTCGCGCTCCACGATTATTCCCTTAATTTATTGATTTCCCTTTCTATCTCTCCCTGGAAATAAATGGGTACCTTATAAGGCCTTGACCTGATCGGCTCCGCATGCCCAGTTTCAATGCTAAATGGAAATCGATCAATCCCCCCCGGGTGGCTCATCTCCAATTGCAATTACATCGGAATAATTATTGACAATGTCTCTAACTACAGGTTGATATTCTGACGGACATAATTTTCGTGCTTGCATAATAGAATTCTGAGTGCGTTCGTCTCTGCGGGCTGGAGTTGTGGCTACCAACATCCCATTATAAGCAATTTCACATAACTCTAATTCACACGCAGAATCACTTCCTAATACAACTCTATTATTTGACAAATTAACTATCGTTATATCAGTTCTGTTCTCTTTTATTTCTGTCAAGCCCTCTAATATCATATGGGCCTATTTGTCATGGGGTTTAACAACGATCTTGGTTCCCTCCACAAGAGGGCGACACGGGGTCACTGATATGCTCGTAAGTGTCTGGTGATACAACATTTCTCCTCTCTCAGGTACAGCTGTTACCTTACTTACATGTCTCTCTGACCTCACATACGCACTTACCCCCTCCTGACTTTCTATCGGCAAAATGTACTCTCTTGCATTTACTGTTATTATATCTTTTACCCCCAAAAATGCATATTTGATTATTAGAGATAAAATAAATTCCTAAAATAGCCTCGATTCCTGGAATTCCCAAGGGTGGCACGATAAAAAATATTATGTGCAAATTTCACAGACCCCACCTTAAAGTTGACGATTGTTATATGGTTTATGTGTAGTTTATTTCCTCTTGGCGTGTCAAGAACGATGGATGCCACCAACTGTAGTGGGTTAGATGAAAATCTTTTTTCAATCAGTGAAACGCTGGATCCTGTGTCGATCAGCGTTTGGATGGATTTATCTGGCAGGTCAATCCTAACTGCTAACATTCCTAGATGGCCATTACAAGATATGGGGCACGGGCCAATGACCTCAGCTGCAATGCTGCTGCTCCCTAGTACTGCAGGGGTAAGGTCGCGGCTACCGATGGAGGTCCCAGTGCCTGCTCTGTCACCACGTCTGTAGTCATCGCTTCCTCGACTACTGCTTGTGATGTCATGCGAGGGGGGGGGGGGGGGGGTCATCGAACTCCATCGTCTCCCCCCTCCTTTGTTTCCTTTTCCTCGTATGTTGGTGGGGGGAGGTGTGCGTGTGCCACAGCCCGCCTGCCCTGGGCGTTTTTTGCTGAGCACTCTCGAGATAGATGACCATAGACCTGACAAGTGTAACAGCGGGGGTATCCTTGTGTGGGGCACTCCACTCGTCGGTGCCCCTCTTCCCAACACTGCCAGCATCTAAAGACTTTGCTAACTCTGCGCTCTCCTCTACCCACCTTAAGGCGTCGATTGCCTCTCATGGCTGCCAACTTCTCGGAATCGGGCCCGTTATTCCCAGTCATTTTTTTTTGGCAAACTGTCTAAAATGTTTTGTATCACACTCACTACGTCTGCTAACGAGCGATTGTCATCGAACAAATAACCACATAAATACGGGTTTACTAATCTGCGAATATGTTTATGGGCAATTGCTTTTTTATCACCTTCTGGGAGATTGGCACTCCAGGTAGAAAACGAATCACAATCCAAGAACCGATTCACCTTCCTGAATTTTGGGCTTGTATTTTTCTTTTATGTCTCCCTTTTTTGCATCAGGTAAGACATACTTCTCAATTAAACGTCGTTTTATTTTAGTATAATTTCTTAAACTGTCTTGTGGCCAACACATTACCTCCATTGCAGGAGCATCTTTCTAATTACTTGAATAGCTTTATCTCTTTCCGATCACCCATATGTGGCTACTTAAAAGTCTCTCAAAAACACTTCAATGGATTGAAAAACTTCGTTAGGCCGTTGATCATCAAAAGGCCTAACACTTGCCTGGAGTTCTGGCAACTTTCAAACTACGATTTGCGTATCTTCACTAGGCTGTGCATGTGTACTTTCACTTGTTTGCGTTTGGACTTCGTCTGTGTACGTCGGATATGCTGTGGTTGCGTGCCGCTCCTGTTCTCGTTCCACCAAGAATCTGTTCACTAACTGTTGTAAGTTATTTAACTTATTTTCCAATACTTGTGTTCTAATTTCCTGCCTATATTCTTCATTGAGAACTCTATATCCCACTGGTTCTTTGTTCTCATCTCCTGCAGCAGCAGCGTGTGCTATGTTAGTCCTTGTGTATCTAGGCATCTTGAACTTTCATTCCACCGGCTCAAAGAACAACTTCACTCACCGCATACACAAACAGACGTAATTTTATATCTGACACCAATATGACATATGTAGACGGATAATGAGACGTCTTAATATGGGTTTTCTTCATTTATTATAAAAGGTTCCTTCATAAGTACACCGCACACAGCTACCGTCTCAGGTGAGGGACTTATCAACTCGAGAGCCCAAAGGCAACTAAACTTCCTTCGCTACCAAAATGTAATCTTTTACAATAACATGCTGAGATATAGATATTTGTGGAATACTCATGAATATTGAGTTCATTTACCTTGACGTACAACACACATCTATATACATGAATTAGGACATATATATATATATATATATATATATATATATATATATATCTATATTATATATATATATGTATATATATATATATATATATATATATATATATATATATATATATATATATATATATATATATATATATACATATATATTTACATATATATTCATACACACACATATATATATGTATATATATGTGTATATATATATATATATATATATATATATATATATATATATATATATATATATATATATATATATATATATATATATATATGCATATATGTATATATATATATATATATATATATATATATATATATATATATATATATATATGCATATATATACATATATTATATATATATATATATATATATATATATATATATATATATATATTACAATCCTACATATACACATATATAAATGTATATATATATGAATGTATATTCCTATATATATGTATAAATATGTATGTATGAATGTATTATATAAATGTATATGTGCACACACACACGCATGTTATTATTATTATTATTATTATTATTATTATTAAGCTACAAGCCTTGTTGGAAAAGCAGAATGCTATAAGCCCAGGGTCCCAACAGGGAAAATAGCGCAGTGAGGAAAGGAAACAAGGAAAAAATAAATATTTTAAGAATAATATTAAAATAAATATCTCCTATATAAAATGAAAAAAACTTCAACAAAACAAGAGGAAGAGAAATTAGATAGAATAGTGTGCCCGAGTGTACCCTAAAGCAAGAGACCTCTAACCCAAGATAGTGGAAGACCATGGTGCAGAGGTTATGACACTACCTAAGACTAGAGAAAGATGGTTTGATTTTGGAGTGTCCTTTTCATAGAAGAGCTGCTTACCATAGCTAAAGAGTCTCTTCTACCCTCACCAAGAGGAAAAGTAGCCACTGAACAATTACAGTGCATTAGGTAACCCCTTTGGTGGAGAAGAATTGTTTGGTAATCTCAGTGTTGTCAGGTGTATGAGGACAGAGGAGAATCTGTAAAGAATATGCCAGACTATTCGGTGTATATGTAGGCAAAAGGAAAGTGAACCGTAACCAGAGAGAAGGATCTAATGTAGTACTGTCTGGCCAGTCAAAGACCCCATAACTCTCTAGCGGTAGTATCTCAACGGGTGGCTGGTGCCCTGGCCAACCTACTACCTATATATATATATATATATATATATATATATATATATATATATATATATATATGTGTGTGTGTGTGTGTGTGTGTATACAATATTTGCATGACTTAGCAGTCTTAACTTCCATAGATGATCCTACCAGTTTTCCGCCTAGTTTTGAAGGCCGGGTGTGCGCTTTTGCTTTCTTCCGTGTCAGAAGGTAAAATTGTGTCATATGTATTGATAACAGGTCCTTGAAAGCTGCGTCAGAAAGTAATAGGAGTTTTTAATCCGATTAGAATTCCTGTGGAGTGATAAAAGGTTTTGTAATTCAATTATCTCCTCAAGTTCGGGGAAAACTTCTTACTGTATTTCATGGTGCATAGATTTCTTTTTTTTTTAAGGTGGTGGGGGTGGGGTGGGGGCATGGGATGGGGAGGGGAGGGGGGATTCAGGTTTTCCTTTAAGGAAATCATCACATCGCTTACTCTTTTGTTTGTTTGATTGTATTAGTGTTACTTGGTGTTATTAAAAAGTACTCTCTCTCTCTCTCTCTCTCTCTCTCTCTCTCTCTCTCTCTGCACCACATTAATGGTTAGTTTGAATAGATTTAACTAAATGAGCTTATTTAACTTAAAATATCCTTAGATAATTCATAGAAATAGAACTTATTCTATTTTATGTCCTTGATTATAAAAATCGAACAAGAATTAAAATGAAGATGAAGATTAATTCGCTAAAATAACAATACTTTTATTCAGCAATAAAAAAACACTCGCGAGTAATAACATTGGAAGCTTAAAAGCAAAGAGAAGGTATATAGGAAAGTAAACGAAAGAAATCAAGAACATCAAAGGAAGAGAATGGGAAAATATAAAGAAAAACAAAAATAGACGAAGGGCATTGGAACAGTCAAAAGAAATGGATGAACTTGAACACGAGGAATTTAAGTAAAGGCGCAACAAAGAAACGAAAAAGCAGAAAAAGGATGAGAAAATAGTGATTTTGCCTTTCTCTCTCTCTCTCTCTCTCTCTCTCTCTCTCTCTCTCTCTCTCTCTCTCTCTCTCTCTCTCTCTCTCTCTTGACGTGGAGAGAAAACCAATTATAAAAAACTTAAATGGAGGAGGGAAATCGACAAATTCATTTGTATCAAATGAAGTAATTTTTTCTCTTAGTTTTATTTTATTATTTCTTTGACAATTTTTAGTATTATCTACGTCATTATTTTTCAGAATTATGTAAGAATTTATTCTTGTTTATATTTTCTAGATGTGTATCTATAAAAAAAAATCTCTTTGATTCTTGATTCATTCCTGTCATTCTTTCTTCCAATTCATGGGAAAAGTATTATGGCACAAAGTATTCCAGTAGAAATACACAAAAAGTATATTTTATCAGTCATCAGATTTTCAAAAATCTATTAAGACTTTTCAGTTTCACATTATACATATTCTAAGTTAAATCTTTTCCAGCCTAATTTTCATCACCAGCCCAGAACCAATGGAAACAAGAAAGACGGGAATCCATCTACAATTCTTTCAATCCACTGAACGCAGAATCCAAGAAAGGATATTCAGTTTTGAAGATTGACGAGTTTAGCCTTTACTATGACTCAAATAATATCATTTCGCCTTTTCGTAGGCCTACCAGGAGTAATTGATTGTTTTCGTCCGGTTTCCAACGGCCTATGAATAAATAGTTTTCTTAGGCCTATGATAAAAGATGTTTGTTTGTCTTATGAATAAAGATATTTCTTGGGCCTAAGAAAAAAAAAGATGTTTCTTGGGGTGATGAAAAAATATGTTTTTTGTCTTATGAAAATAGATGTTTCTTTGTCCTATGAAAAAGATATTGCTTGGTCCTATGAAAAAAGGTGTTTCTTGGTCATATGAAAAAATGTGCCTTTTTTTCCTTTAAAAATAAATGTTTATTTTGTCTAGGAAAGGAAAGAAGTCTATCACAAATGGGTGTTAACCAAAAGAAATCCAACGATCTCTCTCTTCCTTTCTTGTTCTGCTGAGATGCGACCAGTGACAGTCAGACAACAACCAGGTACCTAATATGCTAATTGCGTCAATCTTTTCAATGAAAAAAGGTCATATAATTTCTTTCTAGCCCAAGAGAGAGAGAGAGAGAGAGAGAGAGAGAGAGAGAGAGAGAGAGAGAGAGAGAGAGAGAGAGAGAGAGAGATTTATATATGTCAGGTTCAATTATGGCACGACTTTCATGAAATAAAAAGAAATGAATCAAAACATAATGAGTTTCAGGTAAACAAAATCGTTGTCGTGCCGAGATTGAACTCTTGTAAACTCATTATGTATTTCCTCTGTTATGGTTATGTGAGTAATTACCACCTGGAGGCCATTAAAAGCAATTGGTTCTTGTGACATATCAAGTCTGTTACAAAGGAGGAAGGCTCTTTCGGGGTGAAGACTTAATTAGGATTGGCAAACGACATCAAAAACAAATAATGTCTTTGTAGAAATTAATTGCTTTCGTCTGGAGTCCAAACTGTCTTTGATCTTACAGTATGACCTCTTTGTTGCTGGTATCCATGGTAACAATGATTTGAAAGTATAATATTATGGAGAATGTGTTATCATTCCTTTTAGAACTTTGTTTAACAGCTTTGGAGACTTGTTTATATATGACATATCGGTTTTTGACGTTGTTAATAGTTTATATAGGACATATCTGTTCTGACACTGTTACAGTTTTTAGAATGACATATTGTTAATTTATTCTCATCATTTATTTATTTCCTTATTTCCTTTCCTCACTGGGATATTTTTCCCTATTGGAGCCCTTGGGCTTATAGCATCTTGCTTTTCCAACTAGGGTTGTAGCTTGGCTAGTAATAGTAATAATAATAATGATAATTATAATTATAATAATAATAATCTCAATAGCTGACTGTAAAGTTTTAAGAGTTGGCGTCTAATGATCCGGAATCTAAATAAAAAAAGGATTATGTGAAAGCCACGTTTGATCAGTTTTGAATAAAGAGAAAAAAGTATCTAATAGTATCAATACCACACGTTTTAGAAAGGAGATTTCCATATCACAGTTTTATTCTGTATCTGATTTATCGCCAAGAAGTGATCACGAAACCCTTGAAGTAGATTGAAGAATTAGTTGATCAGTTTATAGTGTCTGAGACTGAAATCGAGCTATTTGAGGTAAGATTCATTTGAGTTCCTGAAAGAAATATTGTGTGTCAGACTGGTAAGCCATGTCAAATGAAGGAATAATTTTGAAATCCATAAAGAAAAGCTGTATCAAATAAGGAGACATTGTATTAGTGTCATAAGAAAATGGTTCAAATTAGGAGACATCCCATCGAGTGCCAGACTGAGAAACCATGTTAAATCAGGAGACATTCATTTGGGTGCCAGGAAGAGACCTTGTCAAATAAGGATAGATTCATTTGCGAGCTAAGAAGAGAAAATTTTTTTCGGTATTTGTTTACATGAGCACGCTCCACATTTACTCCAAATTTAAGCAGTCTTGCTGCTCTCTTCTTCTTGTACAGTAATTAGGAATTTCTTTAGATGCTGGTAAAGCTAAAAGTAGCAAGATATGTTGCGCAAGGGGGGGGGGGGAGGTACTAAACGACATGAAACTGACATCAATTTTTTATTTAGTATATATTTTGAATATATACTAAATTTACGCTGACGTCACGAACTTCTCTTTTATTCACTATGCTGATGATGTCCGTTCCAGGTCGTTTAGAACCCCCTTCACCAGCCCCTCCCACCCCCCTTGCGCAACATTTTGCTTTCCCAGCATTTAAAGAACCTCCTAATTACTGTGTATGTTAGTGCATGACAGATATGGGCATATGGGTAAGAATAAATTGTGGGAATGCATGCGTGAGAGATTGTTTATGCCTGGGTTGAGTCAGATATGTAAGGATATAGCGACTACGTGTGAAGATTGCCAGAAAGGGAAGTATCAGAGAGTGCATGCTAATCCGTCTGTTTTGAGATTGAGTATGAAAGAGCATTTGAAATGTTTGTGATTGATTGCATTTCGTTGCCTGCAACTACGAGAAGACATGTGGGAATGATTGTTATGGTTGATCACATGAGTATATTTACGTATGCAGCACCCATCAAGGATAAACGGAGTGAGACTGTTGCAAGAATGGTTGGTCAAGTGATGTTGCTGATGTGTGTGTAAGCCTGAGAGAATGTTAGGTGATAATGGCCCTAAGTTTGTTGGATGGGAGTTTGAGCAGAAGTTAAGAGAATGGGGTATTGAACGTGTGTATTCGACTCCTTTTATGTCAGGTGTGAATGAGTTGGCTGAAAGGACTGTGAGAACATTAACTGAAATTTTGCGAATGATGAGTACATGTGGTAATGATTGAGATTTGTATGTTGGTAGAGCGTTGTGGGCTTATAATGCAACCGTGCATAAGAGTACGGGTACGTCTCCATGTAAGTTTGTGTTAAATTTTGAATAGATAGTAAGACCGAGGTTAGGTGTGTCGGAGGATGATAGAGATGTGTGGAGGAAAGCAAATGAGAGGTTTGAAAGCTTTAAAGTTGGTGAGAGAGTGATGAAAGAAGTAATTGAAAAGGGTAGAATGAATGTAAATAAGGTGCGTGATAAATTTGAAGGTCCATATGAGGTGTTAGAAGTTGGTTTGAATGGATTAAGTTATGTTTTGGGTAAGTTTTGTATGGATGGTAGTGTGACGAGCCGAGAGAAGATTGTGACTCAAAGACAGGATAAAAGTAACTGAGTGAGTTTATTATAGAACATTCTCCTTTATATACAAAAGCTTAAAGCAACAAAAAATTTAATGTTTAAAACAGACACCGTTACTGATGAGAAAAACAGACTTGTTTATTCAGGCTCTTTTTAGTGCGAGGGAAGAGCGAATATACAAGCATGATATATACACAAAATGAACTATGTATGATAGTTTCTATGGTCGCTGCAACCTCACCATCCTTGTGAGCTAAGGATGGGGGGTTTAGGCAACCCTATAGGTCTATCTTCTGAGTCATCAGCAGCCATTCTCTGGCCCTCCTTGGTCCTAACTTGAATGGAGAGTGGGCTTGGGCGCTGATCATATGTATATATGGTCAGTCTCCAGGGCATTGTCCTGCTTGATAGGGCAATGTCACTGTCCGTTGCCTCTGCCATGCATGAGTGACCTTTAAACCTTTAAATGAGTTTTCATTTCAGGTCACGTTTGGGTTAATATCCAGTTAATAAACCCAGAAAGATGAATGAAATTGAACCATATGACCAGGCGCTAGGGCTGGGGTAGCAATTCAGGATTCTACCTTCAATAACATATACAAACGAAAAAGATATATAAACGTATGTAAATTACAGACATAATTTATTAAGATAGGATAATGATGTCGCTAAAGATTAAAAGTGTTTAAACGTTTACGGTATATCTCTGGGGTAACACCATATTTATGAAAAAATATGATATAATTTTCAGGTGACTTAGCTACATAAAAGCACACCCCTACTCAACTTCCAATCGCTCCCCCTACTTAAAAGTATTCCTTCTGGATGTAAAAAAAGAAAGAAATATGGCTACCTCGGTTTTGCTTCCCTTTCAAAACATATAATTGGTAAAAAGGAGTGTGTTTCAATGAATAGAAGATCAATAATAATAATAATATTTTTTTTAATGAAAATACTGAAAACTTTCAATGTTTAGAAAATGAACTATTCTATCTTGAAAGCATTAAATGGACGGCCGGATAATAACAGGTTTAAATATATGCCGGTATTTGACAGCTGAAATCGTTTACGAACAAACCCAGTGAAATTTCATTCAATCTTAATTAAGAGGGTGAAGTTTAGCCATTCAATCTTCTTTAAAAAGTTGAAGTTTAGCCATTCAATCTTCTTTAAAAGAGTGAAGTTTAGCCATTCAAGCTTCTTTAAAGGGGTGAAGTTTAGCCATTCAATCTTCTTGAAAAGAGTGTTGTTAAGCATTCCATCTTTCTTAAAAGGGTGAAGTTTATTCAATTAATCTTTATTAAAAGGATGAAGTTTATCTATTTAATCTTTATTGAAGGGGTGAAGTTTAGCCTTTCCATCTTCAATAAAAGGGTCAAGTTTAGCCATTCTATCTTTATTAAAAGGGTGAAGTTTATCCATTTAATGTTTATAAAAAGGGTGAAGATTAGTCATTCACGCTTCGTTAATAGGGAGGGGTTTAGCCATCCCATCTTTATTAAAAGGGGTAAGTTTATCTGTTTAACATTCATTAAAAGGGTGAAATTTAGCCATATCATCTTAAAAAAGCTTGATGTTTAGCCATTCAGTCTTAATTAATAGGGTGAGGTTTAACCATTCAACCTTCACTAAAGGTGGAAGTTTAACCATTCACTCTCTATTGAGAGTTTGAAGTTTATTAATTCAATTTTCATTAAAGATAGAAAATTTATCCATTCAACCCTCATTAAAAGAGTGAAGTTTCGTAATTCAATCTGCTTTGGAAGGGTGATATTTAGAGTTCAGTAGTATTAGCAGAACGTTCATGACAAAAAAAAAAAAAAAAAAAAAAAAAAAAAAAAAAAAAAAAAAAAAAAAAATATGACGAAAACGTCACGCTGTGTCTCTAAGGGCTCACTTTCAGCTTCCTATAAGAAGTTTCGCAAATTTTTTTTCACCTCATTGCGGATTAAGATTTGCATTATATAATCTATACATTCAAGTTCACAACGATTAATCACCTTGATAAGACATGAACTTGACGAAACTAAAGGGTGAACACTTTCCAAAATCAGCAAATTCAGCTCGGTTAATACAGCAAATCGAACTCAGGTATCTCAAGGGAATTCTATTTTGTCGCTAAAATATCTAATTTTCATGTTAATTTTGATGATTCGATTCATACAATAATTTCTTTTGAAATAAAGTTTCCTTAGCTATTACTTTTACACGTAGACTAACCGCTCTTGAAATAGTGCATAAGTAGCATATGACATAAAGCAATGTATCTTTATTACAACAAATGGTTCTTTGTGAAATTCATCACACAAGTGCCAGACAAATGTATCTCTGACTAATGTCCAAACATGAAACACTCGGTTCCTTGGTGGTCAGATACAATAACCCAGTTGATAAAAGAAAAGCGCGCGATTGGAAGAAAATTATAAACTTTGAATAAAAGATTTTAAAATTTTAGTACTGGTCTCCTAATGTTAGGAGAAATCAGTTAACAAGCGCATTGATATAGCAATAGAAATGAATGAATTGAAACCGTATTTTAATAAGATTTTACTACATTTTCGAAAAGAAGCAATAAAAAGCAGCATAATGCCGTGGCAAAAGAATGTGTCTAGCAAAAATTAAAAAAAAAGAAAAAATATTGGTTCCTTTAGCAAGCCTGGAAGACATACATTATTGCATATTGGGTTCATGATGCACGAGCAATCTCAAATTTCATTGGGCGGAATATTGACAGCATAAATAGCATTAATAATCTGAATGCCCACGTTCGATCCTTCAAAAGAAAAGGAGAAGCAATTGCACATAATTTTGACGCTGTGAAGATACCTATCACAATAATAGGTTTGCTAAAGAGGAGCTGGAATTTGCATTATCCAATTGTAGGTTAGAGGGATTATTATTATTATTATTATTATTATTATTATTATTATTATTATTATTATTATTATTATTATTATTATTATTATAATAATTGAGTTATACGTAAGATTATTATTATTGCCATTTTATTTACCTGCATTTCTAATACACATTTAGCATATATGTTGCGTTGGGAATGCGTTGCCTAATGTTTATATTGATTATTTCCACTTATTGTAAAGCTTAAAACTTACGATATCGTTCCAGTGAAAACCTTTATTACTTATGTTTAACGAAAGCGAGGAAGTTCAACAGCCCCTAGTAAAGATAATATAAATTTCGATATGATGAGATATTTAGCCCCCTTTGGCAAAGGCCTACCAAGAGAGTTTTACAATAATCTTTGAAACAAACATTTACTTCCAAATACATGTAAACAGAAAATAATATTAACAATAGCTAAGCCAGAAAAGATCACATTAATCCAAAAGATTACAGACCAATTTCACTGACCAGTTGTGTTAGCAGATTACTAGAAAAACAGGTAAATTATTGACTGAATTACCGTTTACATAGTAATAACATATTATCAGCCTCGCAATTTGGCTCACAAACATTGATTCTCTTTGGATTTTCTTCCACTCTTGAAAAACTATATACGTAAAGGTTTGGACGAAAGAAAATCCCAGTAGAGTTAAGCAGGCACTAAAGTTAAAAATTTATGGAATGAACACTTAGTTCCAGCTATTACTAGGTTTAGCAAGTATTGTCATGTATCTAATGGATTCTGTCAATCTGAGAATTCTATTAAAGCTGGCGAATGAGAGTTGAGTTATGAACGCGGATAAAGAGGGACATTTAAATAACTTAACAATAAAGCAATCGAAGGCATGTATATATGGTGTCACTCGTCATTATAACGCAATGGCTGTATTGAATCAGCCATTATTACCAAAGCCTTTATAACATATATTCATCAAGTCTCTCTATCAGACGTACGTTTGGTTCATATATTCCACACAAGATGACACTGGCACTAATTGATACGAGACACTTACAGGGGATTATACAAGAAAACTATTATTCTATTATTCTTCCACAATGCAAATGTAAATAGTATACATATCACCATTAACGGAAGTACCATTTATAATATAAATGCATCATTCCTGGAGAAAGTTATGCAGGCGTATTATGAATTTCCAAAGGAAATTATCATAGACCATGAGAATATCATATCCCTGAATAGTTTTACAGAGAGGAGAACCATTGTCTAAATCTAATTTCGTACATGAGGCAGAAGCTCTACCAGTAGAGAGGTCTGCCAGTATGCGAATCATTTTAAAATTTAGTACAGCAGTAACAACGCCCCATGTCATCATGTTACTACGGGTATTTTATCGATTGATGGGACAGAATTATTTACGGTGATGTGAGGGCTTGGGACTGGTAGATGCAAGAGAGCAGGATAGAGCTCTAAGAGGGAAGGTGGACAGATTAGGTAAATACCTAGGCATATTTTTTCCTGATCATGTGAGAGGTATAACCTTTGGGTCACACAGGGAAGAGGCTATCACCATCGCAAATACGTTGGAAACCTCTTCAAATATTGAAAGCATGGGAGACTGGGTGTGCTTTTATGTAGCTAAGTCACCTGAAAATTATATCAAATTCTTTATAGATATGGTGTTAGCCCGGAGATATACAGTAAGCACTTCCTGACTTTCTTCAAGAGGAATAAATCCTTTGAATTATTGAAATTCATGACACCAATACAACCAGATTCATCGTAAAAGTGCGGATATATGTTTATTCTTCATACATTCGGTTAGTCATTATGGGGTATGGCATACATTATAGAAAGTAAAGACCGTGTTTTCCACCAGTATTTTTAGGCTGAATGATGGAATAGTAGCTGATTATTATTTCACTCGCTTGATGAGGAGACACTGCTCTGAGTGGAAGGGGGGGGGGGGGGGGGGGGAGAACGATTACATATAAAGAATGCATCTGAATGAGGGATAACTATGAACATTCCTGAGTCTAATTATTAAAAATAGTCATAATAGGGGATGTCCCACGATTGCACAAGTTTATTTATATCCATGATGGTGAGTTAATTTCTATTTTCTTTTTTTTTTCATTTATTAGTTAGGGACGGGAATCATTCATGGGGTTAATCTATTCCTTAGTGGAGGTGTCGTCATGAGTCTAATGAGTTATTTGTTTTATACCTTATCAGGCTTCCAACCGGACCATTTATCTCAGCAGTGGAGGATGAAAACTAATAAATCTAAAGCGTGTAGCGCAGTGAGGTTGGGATTCGAGAGAGCTATGAAGACCTTCAAGAAGTTCACAAAAATGACATTTGAAGCATTCTTACAAATCCGATTATAATTTGTATGATAGGAAAAATGAGAAATACATGCATATAAAAAGACCAGTCTGGTTGTATAAGATAAATAAAATACTGCTTTTAAAATATTACTCTCCCTATCCAATGTTATCGTATCAAGTATCATGGCTTATCATCATCACGAGACATTCCTATATCTGTTTATTCAAGTGTTATCGTTTCAAAGAAAGATAATAGGATAAGCATATAAATTTACCAACACTCCTAACAATAATAATGATAATAATAATAATGAATATTGTAATGATTTTATTAACAATAATTTCAAAACATAACGATAAATTTAATAATTTCCATGATAACTCGTATTATTATTATTATTATTATTATTGTTATTATTATTATTATTATTATTATTATTTTTATTGTACTGGGTTGTCCAATAGGATACGCAAATAAATTTACCAATACTTCTAACAGTAATAATGATTATAATGAATGTTGTAATAATTTTATTTCAAAACACAACGATTAATTTAATAATTTCTATAATAACTATTTAAGTTTGAATGATGGACTCTTATTATTATTATTATTATTATTATTATTATCATTATTATTATTATTATTATTATTATTGTACTGTGTTTATTGTTAACAAGAAGTTTCAATCTGAAATATATATTCCAGGTAATACAAATAATATAATGCCAACAGCTATAGAAATCTTGAATTCCCCCCGATTTAATCAATAATAACAATTATGAGTATTGTAATAAACAATAATTTCAATATATAACGATAACTTTAATAATTCCCATAATAACGATTTAATATGGAATGATAGACTCGTAGTTAGGTATTATTTCACTCACTTGATGGGCTAGCTTAGGTTAGGTTAGGTTAAGTTAGGCTAAAGATTGAATGGTTAGGTTAGGTTAGGTTAGGTTGGGTTAGGTTAGGTTAGGTTGAATTGGGTTGGGTTGGGTTAGGTTGGTTAGGTTGTGATAGGTTAGGTTAGGTTAGGTTAGCTAGGTTTGGTTAGGTTGGCTAGGTTAGGTTAGGTTAGAGAGAATGAGAGAGAGGGGGAGAGAGAGAGAGAGAGAGAGGGGTGGACATACGTTAGGGGTAGCAAATGAAGTAAAGAGAGGGGTGAAGTTAGGTTAGGGGTAGCCAATGAGGTTAAGAGAAGGGGGCTGAAGTTAGGTTAGAGATAGCCAATGAGGTTAAGGGAGTAGTAGGAGTTAGGTTAGAGATAGCCAATGAGGTTGAGGGAAGAGCTAAAGTTAGGTTAGGGGGGCACCCTTATGGATCGGTTTGAACTGGTTCTTATGGATCGATTCTGGTTTGAACTGGTCCTTATGGATCCAAAACGTATATATGTGTGTATCCTATAATATATATATATATATATATATATATATATATATATATATATATATATATATATTTGGGCACAGGCCATGTTGTCCTGATGGAAGTTCCTTTAGGGTAGCTTCCTAGGTTATATTTGACTACAGTGATATTCCCAGAGAATTTACCTTAAGGTATCCAGAATTCTAACTCCTGGAGCGAATATCCCTAAACAAACTTAACCAGGGATATCGCATAATATCAGAGGATGTATTCTTAACATGCCACATAGCAATCTACACCCGGAATAGAATTAACACTTCGAGGGGTCAAAGTGGCAAGAAAACAAAAAACGAGAAGGAAAGGAGAGCCGTTAGCAAGGCACCTCTCTTATCTCGCTTTGAGTGTGTACATAGTGCCGCCGACGGCGCCATCTGCATTCCTTTTTACGTAGCCCAACAACTCGGTGTTTTCCCTGTGTTTCTCGTAAATCTTTGATTATTTCAACCTCATGATGCTTTCTCCAGCCTCTTCTGCCTCTGGAAAGTTGAGTATTATTTTTATTATGTATAAATTTAAGCTCTTGGTGCTTTTAAAATAAATCGATAGCGATATTAACGTTACAAGAGCTGTTGCCTACCGGAGGCATCCTGGACGCTGTCGCTCGCCATGCATGAGTCATTTAGTTAGCCAGAGCGACGTTTCCGGCCCTTATGCTTTAATAATTCTAGCTATTTAGCTTTACAATAGGAATTCTTTATATGATGCCGTTAGTATTTCTGTTTTGGGGATTGAAATACCGACCTAGCTTACGCTAGGCTTCGTAGCCTAGGCGTTTGGCCCTAGTACTTTCATGCATGATATACAGATTTCCGAGTGTTTAAAAATTTATTGAAGCTATAGGCAGTTTTATACATATAAGATATTGTTGATATTTTCTTGCAAGATCGTATACGAGAGAGTTTCGGTAATCGATTCTCTTCGCGCCTAGGCTAGTAGCCTATGGAGCCTTAGTATACTTTCGCACTCTCCCCGGTTGTTCTTTTCTCCTCAGAGATTAAGCGCAATCCCTTTTCCCTCTGTTTTAAGCCTTAGGCTTAACCCTAATGGTTTATGTGAATAAACATTTGGATATAATTATATTAGGGTGTTCTGTTCTTTCCTGTTTCCAGAGAATCTGGCTTCAGGAGGGGGCAGGACATCAAAGTATTCAGTCTGGGTCTGTTTCTTTCTAGCATAGATAATAAGATTCCTTTGCTAGGCCAGGCTCAGACATAGGAGGCTTACCCTCCCTAAACCACTTCTGAAGGTTTCTGTATGAGATGATTCCTTCTTCTAGTGATCTAGCAGACTAGTCCAGTGTTGTTGTTCTCGGTTTGATAAGATTCTCCTTTCCCTTGTGAATAACAACGCCAAACTTTGTTTTAGTGCTGAGGGAGATAGCAAGTATTGCCGGCCTCCCTCCCCTGATTACCCCTAGGCTAGGATGAGCTTTCTTGGCCGTGGGGTGATCTCTTACTAAAGCAGAGTTTGTAGGACCCTCTTCTCCCCTTCCCCCCCCCCCCCCCTATCCTTAGTAATGGCCTAGCCATTACATACCTTGGCCGTCGTTCTACATCTGTACCTTGTATAGGTTAAGATGTGGACCCGACTCAGTCCTTTGCCGGCCGGCAAAGGCCTAACTTCTGTAGAGTGTTCCCCAGACCTCCCTTGGTCTCACATCCATGTCTGTCAGTAGAGCCAAGCGGCATTGGATACAAGGAATCCTGAATTTCACATTCTCCCCTTCCTTATATTCACTCTTTCTGGATGCAGGGCTGTAAGGCAGTGCCGTTTTATATCCTTACATCCATTCTGTTTCTCTTCTAGTGTTTGTACCTTAGCCCGACTGCCGGCTTAAGTGGCCGGCAGCCAATCTGGTGGAAGTTCTCTGGTTCCTTTTTGCTGCCGGCCAGCATAGGTAGCATACCATTGCCGGCCGGCAACAGAAGCACACCATAAGATCTGCCGGCCGCTACGATTGGCGGCCGGCAGCCGGGTGCTAGCGTTTATAGTTGCCGACCGGCAGACACTTCCGGCAGGCACACACATCTGAACCAGCGATCTTCCACCCAGTAGTCTAAAGGTAGCACACCTTGGAACTATTTTAAGGTACGTGCCGGCTGGCATGTTATATCATATACAGTAGACAGTATTTCTACAGTATAGTATATACTGCATGGAGAAAACTATAGTATAGAATATATCTTAACACTAAGTTTTTCCAACATTCTTGTGTTGTCTTGTACAACCTTTTGTGAGACCGTACAGATGAAGAAAGTGAGTTCTTTCTTTATTAACTATCCAGTATATTAAAATTATTTATATTGGTGTGAGCTACACCCACATTTTCCTTTGGAAACACCTTGATGGTTATTCTAAAATAAGATTAACCAGAAAATTTTATTATCTGGAAGGTTACAGTAATTGGCTGAGCAGGAAATACAAGTATGTGTCTTTCCTTCTTTCCTTTCTAGCTTTGTTATTTTAAGCTATAAATATTTTAACATTAGTTATCCAGTGATATGTTTTTCACTTGATACTCATGGAATTTCTTCTCTTTACAGGAGGACCATCCGAAGTGCGGGAGCATGTTCTACAACGTCCGCAGTAAGAACTTCTCTGGACATGAGTTGTGCAGGAGGCACACAGCATGGCCAGCCTTCAAAGATGATCTCCGGTATTGGGACCCGCAGGTATGTACGATATGCACTAACCTGATTACCGAGGCCTTTGACGCCCCTAAGTCGGCGGAGTCAAGGGACGCAGCGAGGGAAAAGCTTCGAACCTGGGCGAGGGGCTTCCAGAAGAATACTTCTGGCCCCTATCTTCCAAGCGAGAAGATGAGGGCTTACCTTCTCATTAAGGCATCAGCGGATGCAGTGATTCCCCAGCCTCAAGCAGAGATACCTCTAGTTCAGATTCCGGTGGATTCTGAAGTCTCGGACGCCCTACAAGACATCCAACTGGACGATAGGATGTCTGAGGTGTCCGAGTACACCGAAAAGGACCTTCTGGCAGAAGACCAAGAAGAGGAGCTGACCCAGGCTCCGGATACTGAGGAGGAAGAAATCGACGAGGGGTCGGTTACTCTGGTTCAGGCCCCTGAACCTGTTTCCTCAACATCGTCTGCTATCCCAGATGATCTGGGAAGGACTCTTTCTTCCATCGTTGAAATGATTCAGTAGATGCAGAAGAAGAATGACGAGAAGGAAGCTGCAATGAAGTTGGAGATGCGGAGACTTGCAGCATCACATGGGCCCCAGAAGAAGCTTAATGTGAAGGACCATCCTTTGTGCTCGGATGCCAATCCTTGGAGGTATGCCGAGCACATGCCTATGACAACAGGAAAGATTGTCATTTCGGAGAAGTTGGGTTCAATTCCCTTCGAAGAAGTGGAATTCTGGCCAAACAAGGAGTCTTACCCGGACTGCTATGTCCGTCTTAGGAAGGAGCCAGCCTCAAAGGAAGAAACGGAGCTGAAGGAGGTCATAGTTTTTTACAATAATAAAGCACAAACTTTACTATCAAGCTCATTGAAGGAGAGGGGCTTCACAAACTCAAAGGTACCTGCTTTGAGTAAGAAGCATCCTTCCTTTGTGGCCTCTCCTACCAGAGCCCTCCTCTTTCTGGAGAAGGGATTTAAGGCTGTTTTGAAAGGGGTCGAGGCAGGTAAACCATGTCCCTCCTTGGAGGAGTGTAAACCTCTGTCCTTGGCCTTACCCATGGACCAAAAAGACTGGAAGGACGTCCATCTTACCTTCTCAGTCGGGAAGTTGGAGGCGATATTGCCGGACGTCAGTTCGGTCAAGACCTCCCGAAGCTGTCTGATTTTCTCTTGCGTGGGGAGCAAGAGACAAAAGAGAGACTTGCCGCTTCAATGTCTCTACAAACGACTCTGGAGACGATGGCAAGTGACCCAAAAGCTCAAGAGATGTTTATGGTAGTGGCCAAAACCCATTTGGCCACAGTGACGATGGACCTCTACAGCTTCGTCAAAGCTAGGAGAGCTTGTAGGGAGTTCGTGTTCGCCTCGGCTGCGGTGAGGCATGAACCGAGTAAACTAATCTCCTCTTGCATTTGGGGTAAAGACCTCTTCCCTAACGAAGTGGTCAAGGAGGTAGTGGATAAGACCGCAGCAGAAAATAGAAACCTTCTCCAGAAGTGGGGCCTATCTCTTAAAAGAAAATCTTCCCCGGATGAGGGTCCCCAACTAAAAAGGAAGACTAAGAAGCCTAGGCTACCCTCTCGGCCAGCCAAACCGTACAGACAGCAACAGCAGCTTCCCATGACCGCAGTGCCCCAGATGGTGGCACAAACCCCGACCACGTACCAGTTGGTACCCCAAGCCATGACAACGCAGTCTCCGGCATTTAACCCAGCATTCGAAAGGCAGTCTACTACCTTCTGTCCAAGAGCTAGAGGATCAGCCAGAGGTTCGTCTAAACATCCCTCAAGGGGAAGGGGGTTCAGGGGAGGACGCGGTCAAGGAGGCAAGGCCTTAGGTCAACAGCAGCAGAAGTGAAACGCTTCCGGTAGGAGGGAGACTTCATCTTTTTCGGGATCGTTGGACCTTCGATCCCTGGGCCCACAGCCTAATCAAGAATGGACTGGGTTGGAGCTGGTACAGCACTCCACCTCCATTCCCACAATTCTTCCAACACTCTACCCCCGTTCTGGAAGAATACATCCGAGAACTCTTGGAGAAAAGAGTAATCCGAAGGGTAAAGTCCATCAAGTTCCAAGGAAGGCTGTTTTGTGTTCCAAAGAAGGACTCAGAAAAACTCAGAGTCATTCTGGACTTGTCGCCACTCAACAAGTTCATAGTGAACTACAAGTTCAAGATGCTAACACTCCAACACATAAGGACCTTACTGCCCAAACGGGCATTTACCGTCTCCATAGACTTGTCAGACGCATATTGGCACATTCCAATCAGTCGTCACGTCTCCTCCTACCTAGGATTCAAGCTACAACGAAGACTCTACGCCTTCAGAGCCATGCCATTCAGGCTAAACATAGCCCCAAGAATCTTCACGAAGCTTGCGAACGCAGCTCTCCAACAATTACGCCTAAAGGGGATCCAAGTAGTGGCCTACCTGGACGACTGGCTGGTGTGGGCAGCATCAGAGACAGAATGCATGCAAGCTTCCCAACAGGTGATCCAGTTCCTGGAACATCTAGGATTCAAGATCAACAGAAAAAATTCTCGGCTTTCTCCATCTCAAAAGTTTCAGTGGCTGGGAATCCACTGGGACTTACTGTCACACCAACTTTCCATCCCTGTAAAGAAGAGGAAAGAAATAGCAGGTTCTGTCAAGTGACTTCTGGATTCCAAAAGGATATCAAGACGGGAACAAGAGAGGGTGCTGGGCTCTCTTCAGTTTGCCTCAGTAACAGACCCAGTGCTAAGAGCACAGCTAAAGGATGCAACCGGAGTTTGGAGAAAATATGCACCAAACGCGCGAAGAGATCTGATAAGACCAATACCGACTCGTCTACGAACACTTCTCAAGCCGTGGTCCAAAGCCAAACAACTGAAGAAATCGGTGCTTCTTCAGCCACCTCCCCCCTCTATGACTATTCATACAGACGCCTCGAAGGAAGGATGGGGAGGTCATCCTCACTGGAAGAAGGTCCAGGGAACCTGGTCCAACCTATTCAAGAGGTTTCACATAAACTTTCTGGAAGCCATGGCAGTACTTCTTACATTGAAGAAAGTCTCCCCTCGCCACTCGATCCACATAAGATTGTTACTAGACAGCGAGGTAATAGTGAGATGCCTGAATCGACAAGGATCGAGGTCACCTCAAATCAATCAAGTGATGTTGGCTGTCTTCCGGCTAGCGGAGAAGAAGAGATGGCACTTGCCAGTAGTTCACCTTCAAGGAGTCCGTAATGTGACAGCGGACGCTCTATCCAGGCACACGCCGATAGAGTCAGAATGGTCCCTAGACGCAGGATCATTCTCTTTCTTCTTGAGTCAAGTCCCGGAACTGCCGATAGGCCTCTTTGCGACGAAAGACAACAAGAAGTTACCTCTCTACGTGCCCCCGTACGAGGATCCTTTAGCGGAAGCAGTGGGCGCTATGTTTCTCGACTGGAACAGATGGTCCAGGATTTACCTGTTCCCTCCTCACAACCTTCTACTGAGGGTCCTCGACAAACTGAGATCCTTCAAGGGGAAAGTAGCAGTAGTGGCTCACAAGTGGCCGAACAGCGTATGGTTCCCTCTTGCAATAGAACTAAAGCTGAAGTTTCTACCGCTAACGGATCTAGTTTTGACTCAGCGAGTTCAGAAGTCGACTGTCTGCGCTTCATCATAGAAAACCCGGAACCTGCAGCTCATGATTTTCTCTCCCTAGCGGTGAGAAAACGTTTCGGGATATCAAGAGACAGTATAGACCTTTTAAAGGAATAATTCCAAATCTACCAGAAGACAATATGAGTCATCATGGAGAAAGTGGGTGTCCTTTGTCAAGGCAAAGAATCCACAAAAGATCTCGACAGACTTCTGCTTATCATTCTTCATCCACCTCCATGGTCAAGGTTTAGCAGCCAACACGATATCAACGTGTAAGTCCGCCTTGACAAGACCTATTCTATAATGCCTTCCAGGTCGACCTCTCTAACGACATTTTTAACAAAATTCCAAAGGCCTGTGCTAGGCCCATACCATCAGCACCTCCGAAACCCATTTCATGGTCGCAGGATAAGGTTCTTCCTTTTGCTTCATTGATGAACAATGAGAAGTGTGCTTTAAAGGATTTGACCCAAAAAGTTATATTTCTGTTTGTGCTCGCTTCGGGGGCTAAGTTAGTGAAATAGTAGCCCTCTCGAGAGAGGAAGGTCCTGTTCAGTTCTTAGATGGGGGAGAACTAAACCTTTTCCCGGACTCAACGTTTCTTGCCAAGAACGAGCTACCCACCAACAGGTGGGGTCCCTGGAGAATCTGCCCTCTGAAAGAAGATGCATCTCTATGTCCAGTGGAGTGCCTAAAGGTCTATCTTCGTAGGACTTCAGACTTCAGGGGAGGTCAGCTGTTTAGGGGAGAAACATCAGGCTCAAATTTATCTCTGAAGCAACTAAGGGCTAAAATCACCTATTTTATTCGCAGAGCGGATCCAGATAGTACATCGCAGGTCATGATCCGAGAAAAGTTGCCTCTTTCATAAATTTCTTTAATAATATGGATATCGAACATCTTCGCTCATACACTGGCTGGAAGTCATCCAGACTATTCTTTAGACACTATGCGAAGCAAGTGGAGCAACTGAAGAGGTCTGTGGTGGCAGTAGGTAGTGTCGTTAAACCTACTGTTTAATTCTGCGAGGAACAGTGAAATTAATTGGGACGATTAATTCAATGGTGGGTGTGTAGTTACGGACTGTTCTACAGACTAAGTGTTAGGTCACTAAGGTGTCCTCATTGACTGTTCCATAAACAAAGGTGAACCAAGCATAAGTGCAGACACGTGTGCCAAGCGTTTCTAACGCCAGTGTGATTGAATAGTAAGACCGACTTTAATGATCTTAATATCTCGATATTAAAAGTGGCGCATATATGTTCTTTCTTTTCAGATGAAACAATTTTTTTCTGCTTACTATGATCCTTATGCTTATTTGTTGGTTAACCACTTCTTATACATGTATAATTGCTGATTAACCTTTTTTTTTTTATTGATTGTCAATAAACTAGTACTCGTGAACCTTGCGTCTCATTTGCCTGTGTCATTTTACTAGAAAATGGTTTAGCATTACTTTAGATTATGAATAATTTTAACATGAATAATCCTAAAGATTGTTCCTTACTACAAGCAAACATTCATTGGTTTATGCTTTCCCCAAGTAGGGAAGACTTCATGCCCTATAGGGACGGTGGCGGATATACAATCTCTTTCTATTCGGATATAAACCTTTGTCCAATCCAGTAATAGAACGGCACACCGGGGAACTTGTCGGTATTTCATATCGACACGGGTGGTTCTTTTACAAACTTTGCTTTACATAATATAGGGTGAGACCGCTATATTGGCTTGTCTGTTATTCATACATAGGTATATGTACTCCTCGAGACTTTTTCCAGAGTCTAGTATGACTTCCCTGTAGGGGGCAGGAAGCACTAACATGATTTATGCTTGGATGAAATGATGTATGACGGTAACATCATTGGTCTCTAGGTCTATGCTGACCAGGAAATACTTTCTTGAGGGTATGGCACGATTTGAGAATCCACAGTTAAAGTTATGCTCTGGTATACTTCCATCAGGACGACATGGCCTGAGCCCAAAAAACGGATTTTGAGCGAAGCAAAAAATCTATTTTTGGGTGAGATGGACCCGCCCTTCCCTTTTCATAAAAAGGGCTATTGGACCCCTCCCTATAATGCAGTATCTGTAGCACCTCGTGTATCGCTACAAGGAATGCAGATGACACCGTCGGCGGCGCTATGTACACACTCGAAGCGAGATAGGAGAGGTGCCTTGCTAGCGGCTCTCCTTCACATTCTAGTTTTTCGTTTTCTTGCCACTTTGACCCCCCGAAGTGTTAATTCTATTCGGGGTGTAGATTGCTATGTGGCGTGTCAAGAATACGACCTCTGATATTATGCGATATCCCTGGTTAAGTTTATTTAGGGATATTCGCTCCAGGAGTTAGAATTCTGGATACCTTAAGGTAAATTCCCTGGGAATATCACCGTAGTCAAATATACCCTAGGAAGCTACCCTAAAGGAACTTCCATCAGGACGACATAGCTATCTCGCCCAAAAATAGATTTTTTGCTTTGCTCAAAATCCATTATATATATATATATATATATATATATATATATATATATATATATATATATATATATATATAATGTGTGTGTATGTGTATAACGAAATTAAAGCATGAAACAAAATAAGGACTGTGAAACGTGTAAAAGTGAAAACGATGAAATTATGAAAATGATTGTAAGACTTATGTAGAACTTATATCCAAAAAAAAAAAAATTGTTAATCTAAATTGCAGTGACAAGTATCAGTATGGGAATTGCCCCGCTCTCTCTCTCTCTCTCTCTCTCTCTCTCTCTCTCTCTCTCTCTCTCTCTCTCTCTCTCTCTCTCTCTCTGCAGGTTTGCCTCTATCGAAAGGGTGAGAGTGAATACCAATCGAAAACAAAAACTGAATAAAAAAGCTGAATTTTGAAAGGGTTGGTTGTCCTTTTATCTTTTCATCTTCGACGACCTAAACTGCCCTCTTTCTTTTTTCACATTTATTCCGAGTTATTCCCGATGATTCTATCCCTTGGCAAGACTTTTCTTTATGTTATGTTGTTAAAAGGTATGTATGACACACTGGAGGTATGAACATTAGGGATTGAATCATGTTTCCACGTGGTTGGAAGTTGCATGAAGGTTATCTACTGTACCTTACTCTTTTTTTTAGTTATGAGAGGAGGTGGGCAGAGTCAGCCGAGAGGGTTGCGTCGTCAGATGTCATATAGAACCCTTTTTTAAACTGCCAATTTACCAGGAAGTTTCTAGACTGACTTTGGATGACATATAAGGGCGTGCCATTGCATGAGAGGCAGAGAGATCCATCTTGACATTCCACAAGATCTGTGCTTCCGCCAATCATCTCACCAGCACCTCTTCGGCCATAGTTTTCCTCTTCAACGTGAATAGTGTTTCCTCCTAATCGTGTATAGTGTATAGTGTTTGTTAAAACGTTTGGTAATTTTTTATTTCGAAGAAGTGATGTGAGTTTGAGAGTACATTGTAAAATCATTTTTGGGGGGCGTGGCCCTGTGTGATTTGGGTAAAAAGTGAAATGCATTTATTTCTGCTTAACTGTTCTGTAACCTTATGTGAGACTAAAGGAAGGGGAGTAACATTTACGTATATGTAAGTGTAATCATTGTTTATTTACTACAGTTTTAAAGTGTCAACTTTTTTCCTTAAACGTCAAAATTAGATATTTCCATAAATTAATTTTTACTGAAACAAGTGATTGTAAAATTCTTGAAGTGTCATTTTGTTTCAAATCTAAGGTATAGTTCAGATTTGAATTTTGAGTGATTTATTTTTCGTATTACTGTTGTATTGTTATTTTTATATAATATATATATTTTGTGTAAAGTGTATATTATTTTGATCCCCTATAATTAATCCAGTAACTTGGTCATACAGACCCTAACTTAGAACCGAAGTAAGAGGTTGGTTTTAGAATAGTTCCCGTTAAAAGTGAAGTAATTCCCCAGTTTTTGTTTTGAGTGTAACGTAAAGAGACCTTTAGATATTCAGTGTTCGTATATATTAACGTCTGAGAGATGCGTATTATTCTCCAAGCTAAAGATCTCGTGTGTATCAAAATTATGTAAAATAAAGCAGGTTCGTTTGAAATATGGGAATTCGCGTAATTTGCTGGACGTAATAAAACAAAAAGAATATATATATATATATATATATATATATATATATATATATATATATATATATATATATATATATATATATATATATATATGTATATGTATATATATATATATATATATATATATATATATATATATATATATATATATATATATATATATATATATATACACATATGTATATGTATATAATTGAAAATACGAATAGATATCTTTTGGAAAAGCAGGATGCTACATCAAGGGACTCCAACTAGGAAAATATCCCAGTGATGAAAGAAAATAGGAAAATAAATAAACTGCATGAAAAGTACTGAATACTGAAGATATACTTTGTCAGTCTGTTCAATATAAAAACATTCGATGTAAGTTTGAAATTTTGATGTTCCACCGATTCAACTGCTTTATTCGGAAGATCAATCCACATTCTGATCAAAGCTGTAATAAATTTTTTAGAATACTGTAGTATTGAGTCTTAAAACCTTGAAATAAGCAATATGTTTTTGCAATTGAAAAAAAAAATAGACCGAATGTGTTTCCTAAAAGTAAAGCTGCTGTTAAGAATGACACATAAATTTTGTAAGTCGTATAGATTTAAAGAAACGTTATCAATGCTGATATCTGGATAAAGAATAGCAACCGTCCCAGACCTACTAACAATCATACATTGAGTTTTGTTAGGTTTTGACTTCGCGCCTGATAATTTGCACCATACACTAATTTTAGCTGCATCTCTGTTAAGGGGTTCAACAACACAAGATCTATATTCAGGAGATATAGTTTATGCAGAGAGAGTAGCATCGTCTACATATGCAACGGGCTTGATCTCAAGGCCAAACAACATATTAGAAAAAGTAATGGGCCAAGAACACTATCCTAAAGAACAACAGATATAACATTCCTAAAGTCACTAAGGTAACCGTCAACAATAATTCTTTGCAATCTATTACTTAAAAATTCAATAATGATGCTAAGAAAAGACCCACCCACTTCCAACTGTTTAAGCTTGAAGACAAGGGCCTCATAGTTAAAAGGGTTGTGGAGGATTTATTTTTGTTTTATTTTAATTTTTGTTTTTTGCCAAATCCTGAGAGAGAGAGAGAGAGAGAGAGAGAGAGAGAGAGAGAGAGAGAGAGAGAGAGAGAGAGAGAGAGAGAGAGAGAGAGAGAACAAGTGGTAGTTAGCGAATGATTGTTTGTGGTGGGAAAGACTGTCGGTATATTTGAGGTTGTTTGTTTGTTTTTAGTTAGGTTACGACAGTGGTGAATGTCTTGGGAGAATGCTTATTTTGATTTCGACTGCAGCTAGAGGCTGTTGTGAATGCTGGATTATTATTTTTTTGACCAGCGTGGAAGTGATTTTTATGTTCTGAGCCGTGATTCCTCCTTGGATGAACTTACTCCATTGGAGAGATTTATCTGATGTGTTATAGATTGTTGACGACTAGGCCTGTAACAGAACTTGATACGACTGCTCGGATTTATTTAATTGTTAATGACCAGGACCGAATGAACTTGCGATTGATGATGATGATGGTGATGATGATGATGATCTCGACACCTGTGACCCAAGGAGTTACGGCTGTTATGGCAAATTAAGAGATTCTCTTGTTTATCATATAGTGGTGTTGTGCCAATAAAGACAGTTTGGCTTGGTGAATGATTACCAAAGTGTTTATTTTTTGTTTTGACTGTTATCTTGCAAAAGTGCTAGTAAATACATGCAATACTACTATATGTTTTGTTTTGAAGGTTTGGGTTACGGTGATTTGGTTGTCTGGGCTTAGTATTAAGGTTTTCGTGATTGATATTTTTTTGGTTATTTGAATGTTTTTAGTATTAAGTGTTTGTTTTAGTTTGTAAGAAATATATAGTGTTAAGGTTATGTTTTGTTTATTTTGTCCTTTTGTCTAAGAGTCTGGTTTTAGATAACGTCAGGGGAAAGTTTGTGTTGCGGAGACAATTGTCAGAAGTAAGATTCAAGGGTGTGGGGGTTGTTTTTGTAACATCCCGCCACAGGGTCAAAGGCCGCACTATAATCAACGTCGACCATACTAACTTCCTGACCACAATCAAGGGATTTTTGTACATCAGTGATGATTATAAGAAGGACATCACACGCACCAAAGTCCTTGCGAAAGCCCAATTTTAGACCAGGCACAGACTATTATCTTTACCATAGATTTTTTAGATGTTTTGCCAATACACATTAAGAAAAAAACTTTGGGTAATATGGGAGATATGGAAATTGGGTGATAATGAGTAGGGCTAACTTGTGGGAAATAGACAAGTTAGGAGTCAAGAAATCAGCGGTCTTTATCAGAGAAAAGTAAAAAGACCAACTAGGACTGTCTCCATAAGATTCAAGGTTCATCAAGAGAGTTTTAATTTTACGGGACCGAAAAGCTGATCTAGCTAATTTAGCCTAATGAGTAAAAGAATGAGGAAGATGATTACTCTGTTTACAGTCGAACACATCATCCAAAAGGGTTTTCTTTTCCTTTGACAGTGAGTGACAAAGCCATATGGTTTAAGTTGTTCCAACTTCCATATCAGATCTGATCTGCTACCCTTCCAAAGATAATAGGCCTCCAGCATCTCAAAATAAGCATGTCTACAATCATCATTGAAATAGCGTTACTCTTTCAACCGTCATTTCCATGCAAGAGAAGGGACAAGCCTATCACTTATGTTAACCAGATTCTCATCTAAGAAAACAACAGGCTCAACACTTTTATAATATTGTGACCAATTCAAATGTAAAAGATCACACAGAATGCCATTCCAGTCTGCTTGGCATTATATATATGTGTATATCTTAAAAGAGTATGACACATCAGGAAGAGGCTACTTAGTCTTAATTACTGATGAAGTTAATGCATGATTATGTCCCAACAGGAGGACAATCCTTTCTTGTTATAATGCCATGGGAGTCAGTAAATATTAGGTCCACATTCAAAGGAGGGATTATGAGAAACTGGGTACTCATTCCTGATATGCACTGCCATTCCATTTGGCCGAGGAATGGTATCCTGTTTCAAAATTATTAATATATATATATATATATATATATATATATATATATATATATAAATACACACACACATTTATATATCTATCTATCTATCTATCTATCTATCTATCTATCTATCTATATATATATATATATATATATATATATATATATATACATATATATATATATATATATATATATATATATATATATATATATATACATATATATATATATATATATATATATATATACATATATACATATATATATATATATATACATATATATATATATATATATATATATATATATATATATATATATATATATATATACCTGTTTACAGAAAATTTACACTTTCACAAATTTATTTTCATACCATTACGTCGCAATGCTTCTAAAACTATACGAATATTATTATTATGTTCTTCGGCCGTTTTCCCTGTAATTATGATATCACCTAAATAAACAAGAACGTTATGGCCAATTAAGGGAAACAAAACCGCCATCATTACTCTAGAGAAATGACTTGAAGCATTTTTAGGACCGAAAGGAAGAAAATTAGACTGAAATAATTTATCGTTAGCTATAAATGCCGTTTTACATTTACTGTCTTCCTGAATGGGTATTTGATAATATCCAGATTTTAAATCGTCAGTTGTAAAATATTTACAATCCCGTAATTTCACAAGTAATTCTTCGATTGACGGCAATGGAAATACATTATCCTTAGTTACTGCATTCAACTTCCAATAATCAACGCACAATCTTACTGAGCCATCCTTTTTCCTAACAGCTACAATTGGAGAAACCCAGGGGGATTCGCTTTCCACGATTATCCCTTGTTCCCTTGATTTATTAATTTCCCTTTATATCTCTCCCTGAAAATGGATGGGTACCTTATAAG
>NC_090734.1:111331829-111349329 GCF_036898095.1 Palaemon carinicauda | reverse complement strand
TCACTATGTAATTCCTCTGTTATGGTTATGTGAGTAATTACCACCTGGAGGCCATTAAAAGCAATTGGTTCTTGTGACATATCAAGTCTGTTACAAAGGAGGAAGGCTCTTTCGGGGTGAAGACTTAATTAGGATTGGCAAACGACACCAAAAACAAATAATGTCTTTGTAGAAATTAATTGCTCTCGTCTGGAGTCCAAACTGTCTTTGATCTAACAGTATGAACTCTTTGTTGCTGGTATCCTTGGTAACAATGATCTGAAAATATAATATTATGAAGAATCTGTATCATTCCTTTTAGAACTTTGTTTTACTGTTTTGAAGACTTGTTTATGAGGATCTGAATAGCTGACTGTAAAGTTTTAATATTTTGCGTCTAATGATCCGGAATATAAATAAAAAAAGGATTATGTGAAAGCCACGTTTGATCAGTTTTGAATAAAGAGAAAAAAGTATCTAATAGTATCAATAACAGAAGTTTCCGAAAGGAGATTTCCATATCACAGTTTTATTCTGTATCCGATTTATCTTCAAGAAGTTTCATCATTACTAGTTGTGATCACGAAACCCTCGTAGTAGATTGAAGAATTAGCTAATCAGTTTATAGTGTCTGAGACTGAAATCGAGCTATGTGAGGCAAGATTCATTTGAGTTCCTGAAAGAAATATTGTGTGTCAGACTGGTAAGCCATATCAAATGAGGGAATAATTTTGAAATCATTAAAGGAAAGCTGTATCAAATAAGGAGACATTATATTAGTGTCATAAGAAAATGTTTCAAATGAGGAGACATCCCATTGAGTGCCAGACTGAGGAACCATGTTAAATCAGGAGACATTCATTTGGGTGCTAGGAAGAGACCTTGTCAAATAAGGATAGATTCATTTGCGAGCTAAGAAGAGAAAATTTGTCGGTATTTGTTTACATGCGCACGCACTATATTTACTCCAAAATTATGCAGTCCTGCTACTCTCTTCTTCTTGTACAGTAATAGGAGGTTCTTTAAATGCTGGGAAAGCAAAAAGTAGCAAGATATGTTCGGCAAGGGGTGGGGGGTGGAGGAGGTACTAAACGACATGAAACTGACATCTATTTTCAATTTAGTATATATTTTGAATATATACTAAATTTACGCTGACGTCACGAACTTCTCTTTGATTAACTATGTTGACGATGTCAGTTGCAGGTCGTTTACAACCCCCTTCACACGCCCCTCCCACCCCCCTTGCGCAACATATCTTGCTACTTTTTGCTTTCCCAGCATTTAAAGAACCTCCTAATTACTGTACAAGAAGAGGAGAGCTGCAGGAATCCACTATTTTGGAGTGAATGGACAGCGTGCTCTTGTAAACAAATACCAATTCGTTAAATGATGAGACATTCATTTGATTGCCAGAAAGAGAGATGTAATCAAATGAGGTATCATTCATTTCAGTGCCAAACATACAAAACTGTATCAAATGAGGATATATTCATTTAAGTGACAAAATGAAACCTTGTCTAATAAGATATTACTTATTTGAGGGCCAGACACAATAACTGTGTTAACTGAGGAGACCTTTTGTTAGTCAAAAGAGTGAGACATTGTTAAATGGGGTATCATTCCTTTGAGTTGTACCAACCGTGTTTCACACAATTGTACATAATTCCTTTTGTATATATTATGCTTGTATCTTCGCTCTTCCATCGCACTAAAACGAACATGAAAATTCCTGTGTGGTTTTTCCTTTGTAATATTGTCTGTCTTGTGAACTTGTTATGTCCTGTTGCCTTGAGGTTTTGTATATAAGGAGAGTGTTCCACAATAATATAACTCAGTCGTTTCCAATCTGCCTTTGAGTTCACACCCTTACTCGGCGCCGTCACATTGGTGACCCTGGAAGTCGGCTCGCTCCCACTGCCTTCCACCCCCACCTCCCTCGCCCCTCCATCGTTGGTACTATGACGGAGACGGACTCTACTGCAGTTGGCGCCGCGGCCGCCCCATTGAAACTTTCACCGTTCGCCAGCAGAGAAGCGTTCGCTTGGTTTCAACGCGCTGAAGTCCACTTTCGTATCAGGGGCGTGACTCGCTCAACCACCAAAGCGGATTATGTTCTCGCGGAGATACCCGAGGACACCTTCCCAGAAATATCCGACTGGCTTTGTGAACAAGGAGACACCCCAATAGCGTATGACGCCCTAAAATCATACTTTCTGCAGCAGTACTCGCCGTCGCCAGCCGCCCGTATAGCAAAGCTTTTTCAGCTCTAGCAACAACCGTTGGGGGACCAAAGGGCTTCGCTTGCCCTCAGGGAAATGACCAGTATCGTTCGCCTTCAACCTGCCGCAGACGGCTCTCCTCGTGAGGTGAACCTACTCCGTGCCCTTTCGATACGCCGTTTACCTGAACCTGTACGCGCTGCCATACCCGATGTCGATAGTTTACCTGAACCTGTACGCGCTGCCATACCCGATGTCGATAGTTTACCCATAAAGGAATTGATGACCAAAGCCGACGCCCTTATGGACAGCCACTTCAAGACCTCCATCAACGCCTCCACCCCTGACGACGAGGATGCCTATTCAACATCAACCGAAGCTGACATGAATGCCGTAGGACATACACGCCTACCCCGTGACGTGCCTAAGCGGTGACAAAGCCGCCCACCACCCACCAATCGCTCACGCCCCAACGAACGACTTCTACAGCCACTTACTACCTCCCATCCGCCCCAGTTTTGCTACTACCACTTTAGATTCGGGGCAACCGCGAAGAAATGTGCCAAAGATTGTCAGTGGCCAAAAAACGTGTAAGTGGGCCATCGCTTGTGGCGGTGGCCTCCCATGTTTCTAATCTTTTCTTTTTACAGGATGCAGGAACGGGCGTGCGATTTTTGGTAGACACGGGTGCTTGTCGTTCTCTTTTGCCAAGGAAACTCTTCAAGGCACAACGTAGTCTGTCTACATCTGCCGACGTCCGCTTGGTAGCTGCCAATGGATCTGCGATACCCACCTACGGTTACGAGAACCTCACATTATCGTTCGGAAACGGTAAATTCAATTGGAAGTTTCTCGTTGCTGACGTCACAATGCCAATCCTCGGGGCGGATTTCCTCTCTCATTTCCACCTTCTGGTCGATGTCGCCCACCGACGATTGGTCAACGCAGACTCGTACTTGTCGACACCTCTTCAACCCGCCCCCTCTAACCTCGCTCTCCACATCAGCGCACCCACGGATGCCTAACCCACCTCCTCACGTCGTACCCGGAAGTTTTCCGTCCAGAACTTCGCCAAACGCCCACGGTTCCTGCCAAGCACGGTATTTATCACCATATCAAGACGACGGGACCCCCAGTCTTCGCAAAATTCAGACGTCTGGCACCGGAACGATTGGCAGCCGCCAAACAGACGTTAGCCGAAATGGAGAAAATGGGCCTTTGCCAAAAGGCCTCCAGCTCATGGTCGTCACCCTTACACATCGTTCTGAAGAAAGACGGCTCCCTCCGTCCGTGCGGGGATTACAGGCGCCTGAACATGCAAACAGAACCGGATCACTACCCCCTCCCAAACATTGCCAATGTAACCTCCTACTTGCACAAAGCGAAGGTTTTCTCTACGCTCGACCTCCTGAAGGGGTATTATCAGGTGCCTATGAACCCAGAAGACATCCCCAAGACCGCCATCACCACTCCGTTTGGCACATACACCTTCAATTACTCCTGTTTTGGCCTTCGTAATGCTGGGGCAACATTTCAACGTCTCATGGATGGCATCTTAGGGGACCTCCCTTTCTGTGTATGTTATGTGGACGACATACTTGTGTTCTCCTCCTCAAAAGAGGAACACCTCCGTCACCTGCGCATCGTGCACGACCGCCTGCAACAAAACGGCCTTGTAGTCCGGTACGACAAGTGTACCTTTGGCGCCAACGAAGTGTCGTTCTTAGGGCACCGTATCATTCCTGAAGGAGTCCATCCCCTCCCTGAGAAGGTAGCAGCCGTTCAGAATTTCCCAGCGCCCTCGACCGTCAAAGCTCTGCAGGAATTCTTGGGCATGATCAACTATTATCACCGTTTTCTGCCAGCCATTGCCGCCACTCTTGCTCCCCTCTACGCCTCCCTCAAGGGCAAGCCAAAGGACCTGAAGTGGGGTCCCCTTCAAGAAGCAGCCTTCTGCAATGCAAAGAAGGTCCTATCAACTGCTGCGGCTCTCACTTTTCCTATCCCACACGCCCCTCTCCTCCTCTCCACCGATGCCAGCGACGTCGCTATTGGTGCAGTACTCGAGCAGGTGGTCAAAGGCTCGCCCCGCCCATTGGCCTTCTTCAGCAGTAAACTGTCCAAGGCAGAATCGGGTTATTCTATCTTCGATCAAGAATTGCTGGCGGTGCACTTGGCTGTCCGTCACTTTTGCCATTTCTTAGAGGGTACGCCCTTCGTCATTCGCACAGACCACATGCCTCTGGTGCACGCCTTCACTCGACAGTCTGACGCCTGGTCCGCCCGTCAACGCTGACATCTCTCCGCCGTGGCTGAATACAATTGCACCCTCCAATACGTCCCTGGGAAAATGAATCCCGTTGCCGATGCCCCGTCAAGAAACACGTTGGCTGCCGTTCAACTGGTATTGGATTACAACGCCCTGGCTGAAGCCCAACGACAGGATCCAGAGTATCAAGCTTGTAGGACATCCTGCACGTCCCTCCGTTGGGAGGATTTTCCCCTCGAAGACTCCAACTCCACCCCCTCTGTGACGTCAGTACTGGTAGACCGCGACCTTGGATTCCTGCTCCCATGCGCCGACAGGTGTTTGATTTCATCCACGGCCTTTCACATCCCTCGTGCCGTTCTACTGCACAGCTGCTGAAGGCAAAGTTCATTTGGCACGGCATTTCTAAGGATGCTAAGGATTGGGTCCGTGCCTGTACTTCTTGCCAAACTTTCAAAGTACATCGACACACGGATTCAGGAGTGGGCCCCTTTCCTCAACCTCAGCTTCGTTTCGCACACTTTCACGTCGACGTTGTAGGCCCCCTACCCACATCACAAGGACATCGTTACCTGTTTACCGTCATCGACCGCTCCACTCGTTGGCCTGAAGCCATTCCCATGGAAACTGCAACGTCCGCCTCATGTACATCTGCCTTACTCTCTGGATGGATTTCAAGATTCGGTATCCCTGAGCATATTACTTCTGACAGGGGAACCACTTTCACCTCTCAATTATGGACGTCATTAGCGAATCTCCTGGGCATCACCCTACATCAGACAACGGCCTACAACCCCTCTGCCAATGGAATGGTTGAACGTTTTCATCGCACCTTCAAAGCAGCTTTGATGTCCCGCTGCAAGGATTGCAACTGGTTTACTCAGCTTCCCTGGGTCCTCCTTGGACTAAGGACCACTCCTAAAGAAGCCCTCGACGTCTCGGCAGCCGAAATGGTGTATGGCGACCCGTTGGTCGTCCCTGCCGAATTTTTTCCTTCTACAACCTCCTCCGACGATCTCCAGCGCATACTTCACGTCTTGGGAAAATTTACTCCGTGCCGCCAGACTTACAAGCCCCCAGCAAAGCATCACATACCAACGGACTTGCACTCTGCAACGCACGTCTTCCTGCGCAACGACACCAGCAAGCCACCACTAACGCCCCATTACACGGGCCCTTTCCTTGTGATCCGACGCAGTCCGAAAGCATTCCTCCTAAACATTCGGGGCAAAGAAGACTGGGTCTCCATTGATCGTCTAAAACCTGCTTATCTTCTGCCAGATGACCTGCCTACAGTTCGCCTCTCTAGATCAGGGCGCCCTATTTAACATGTACAGTATGTCATTTTTAGGGGGGGAGCCATGTACCAACCGTGTTTCACACAATTGTACATAATTCCTTTTGTATATATTATGCTTGTATCTTCGCTCTTCCCTCGCAATAAAACGAACATGAAAATTCCTGTCTTGTTTTTCCTCTGTAATATTGTCTGTCTTGTGAACTTGTTGTGTCCTGTTGCCTTGAGGTTTTGTATATAAGGAGAGTGTTCCACAATAATATACCTTAGTCGTTTCCAATCTGCCTTTGAGTTCACACCCTTACTCGGCGCCGTCACAGAGTGCTAGGCAGAGAAACTGTATAAGATGAGAAGATCTTCATTTATTATTATTATTATTATTATTATTATTATTATTATTATTATTATTATTATTATTATTATTATTACTTGCTAAGCTACAACCCTAGTTGGAAAAGTAGGATGCTATAAGCCCGAGGGCCCCAAAAGGGAAAATATCCCAATGAGGAAAGGAAACGAGGAAAAATTTTATATTTTAAGAACTAACATTTAAATATCTCCTATATAAACTATAAAAAAAAAACTTTAACAAAACAAGAGGAAGAAAAAAAAAGAGATAGAATAGTTTGCCTATGTGTACCCTCGAGCAAGAGAACTCTATCCCAGGACAGTGGAAGACCATGGTACATAGGCTATGGTACTACCCAAGACTAGAAAAACTGTGTCAGATGAGGGGATGCTTATTGAAAATCAGGAACGAGAAACTTGCTTGAATTAAGGGATATCTCTTTGAGTGCCAGTCTAATAAGCTGCGTTACATGAGGAAACATTCATTCGAGAGCCTGTGTTAAAGGAAGAGACATTTCTTTGAGGGTCAGGCAGAGAAACTTTCAAATGAAAAGACATTATTTTGAGTACTAAACAGAGATAGTGTTTCATATGAGGAAACATTTCGTCGAGTTTTGTAAAAAGAAACTGTTTTAAATAAAGAGCTACTTCTTTAAGTTCCACATAGAGAAACTGTATCTAAGAACGAAAAATTCTCTTAAATGTTGAAAATGAGGTAACATTCATTTCAGTGCCAGGAAGTGGCACTGTGTCATATGAGAAGACACTCATTATGGTGTCAGACTGAGAAACTGTGTTAAATAACGAGCTACTTCTTTAAGGCCTAGACAGAGAAACTGTATCGAATAACGAAAAACTCCCTTAAATGTTGGAAAAATAATCCCTGACGAATGGTGAAATATTCATTTCAATGCCTGGAGGTGACACTGTGTCAAATGAGGAGACATTCCTCCGCGTTCCAAAAAATCCAAATCGTGTCAATTTAGGTAACATTCAGTGAGATAAAGTTTGTCAAACAAGTTAACAATGGGATACTGGGGAGATCAGCGTAGAGTAATGTGAGCTTTTAATCAGAATTCCACCAGTGATAAAAGGTTCAGTAATTCAATCATTTTTCTCTAGTTTGGAAAAATGCCAGTTTGTATCTGCCATACCTCTTTTTTTTGGCTCTGTCTTACTCAGTATATGTGGTGGCTTACCTCTTCCTCCTGCTAAACTGTTTTGGGAAATAAAACTTTTCGCAATGAAATGATATAGCAAGATTATTTTTTGTTTTAAAGTTTATCTTTGTGGAATTATTCCTCAATTTTCTTTGTTTTCGTAGTTGCTGTTGTGTTCTAGCCCAAGGATGTATTGAACAAATACTTTTGCAAGATTTGTAAACATAGTAATTTCTAAAATATAAGTAAATTGTCATAAATTAGTGAATGTGAAAGGCTATCTGTATAAAAAATATTAAACATGGCTGGAACTATTAAATATAGAAAATATTCCATTGATATTAATTTTAAAGGAAAATATTAATAGAGAAAAAAAGGAAACAGCACGAGCTAAGTGAATCCGATAGAAAGTAGTAAAAAAAAAAAAAAAATCAGAATAATAAAGGTCACTACATAAGCTGAATTTACTTAAGTTTGGGTTTCAACGAGGTTCAGGGAGCTATTATGTGGCGGGATGTTGCAAA
This sequence comes from Palaemon carinicauda, assembly GCF_036898095.1. Taxonomy (NCBI): domain Eukaryota; kingdom Metazoa; phylum Arthropoda; class Malacostraca; order Decapoda; family Palaemonidae; genus Palaemon; species Palaemon carinicauda. The sequence continues at coordinate 111,341,530 of NC_090734.1, read as the reverse complement.
ACAACCCCCACACCCTTGATCACACTAACTGACAAATATCTCCTCTGCACAAACGTTCCCCTTACGTTATCAACTGGAATCTTGGACAGAAGGAAAATGAAAACAAAACATAACCTTAACACTATATTCTTAACAGTAAACGCAATCAAAATTATTACTATACTTGAAACTAAAGATATCATACAGACAACACAAAAAAAAACTTAACATACAAAATAAATATCAAATACCCGGAGAAAAAAATATCAAAACTTAAAACTAAGATGCACCACAACCAAACATGTTTAAATAAATATTTTAGGGACACCAATACAGTCGTCCACACACTGCCAACTGTCTTTAAGGGCAAACTACCACAGCTCTGTGGGTAACACTACAGCAAGGGCCAATGTGCCATAGCTGCCTCCCTAATCGGGGTCGTAATCATCATCGTCATCATCGTCATCCTTATCATCATCATCAATAACAGCAATCAAAATTCATTCGGTCCGGGTCATCAACAATTAACTAAATCTGAACAGTCGTATCCAGTTCCTTATCATAAGCCAGGTCGTCAATCAATATTCAAAATATAAGCTCTCCAAAGGAGGAATCACGGCCTGCAAAAATAAAAAAGAAAAACACTTATGAACATTCCTAGCTAACTAAACTATCGCACTATAATCAAAGATAAATAATAAACTGTTCCTATCATTCACAATCACGACAAGCAAAGATAAACAAAACTGTACTTATTCAGAAAATCAATAATCACTTCCAACGCTGATAAAAAAAAACATAAATATAATCCAGCATTCACACACGCAACTGCCTTAAGCTGCAGTCAAATCAAAAAAAGCATTCTCCCAAGACATTCACCACAGTCGTAACCTAACTAAAACATAAACAAACAATCTCATTTATACCAACAGTCTTTCTCACCACAAACGATCGATACACTAAATACTTTCGCTCACTAACACAATCTCTCTCTCTCTCTCTCTCTCTCTCTCTCTCTCTCTCTCTCTCTCTCTCTCTCTCTCTCTCTGGATTTGGCAAAAGAAAATAAACAAAAAATCAAACAAAAATTAATCCTCCACAATTACCCCTACTCTGTGAGTCAATGAAAAAACTAAAGTTTATGAAGATTGGTAATAAAACTATAGTTTATGAAGAGCAATAAAATTTGCTATCAATAATTACCATAGAAATTTGGTAGTTTTAATAATATTGAAATAAAAAAGATGAAAAAAAAAAAAGGAAACGATGATAGGAATCTGAAACAAAGAAAAATTGACGTCAAAAGAATTGGGCCAATCGAACATCGGGAATTTATGTGAGGGGGAAGAACAAGACCTTCGTCCCCCGACAGAAAAAAAGAAAAGATAAAAGAACTCAAAGACAATATTTGATAATTTTGAATGGAGTAAAATATCACCCCCCCCAAAAAAAAAATCAAAAGTGAAGTAGCCCATCTCTCTCTCTCTCTCTCTCTCTCTCTCTCTCTCTCTCTCTCTCTCTCTCTCTCTCTCTCTCTCTCTCTCTCTCTCTCTCTCTCTTTTGGAGGTGAGCAAATACCAAACATCGAAAACGATTAAAGAAAAAGTGCATGTTATTTTTAAAAGGCTTTGTAACTTTTGTCACAAAAGCAAGACACCTTTCATCTTACTATCTTTTTATCTATCTATGATTCCTTTCATCTAAATTGTATCAATTCTATCCCTTCCAAAGCCCATCTTTTTCCCACTTATGAGCGTAACTTCTTGAACCCTAGTTACCTCCGCCAACTTTCTTTAGATAGGCGTGTATTTGTTTGTATGGCTGTCAGTATGCTTGTGATTAGCCGAACTCAAAAACTATTTGACCAAATCTCAGCCAATTTGGTGGGATGATTGGTCATGATCCAAAGATAATTCTATTCGATTTTACGAGTGATTTTGAAAAAAGTCAAGGCCAAAGTTACGAAAAGTTCAAAAACGTCTTTTTGACATATCATGGCCAATTTTTATCTGATTTCCAAGACACCAGTGATGAAATATGCATAATTAGGTTGCATATCCTGTGCTATGCAACATGATATAGCCGAAGTTATGTGCTCCATCGAGTGCTTGTTCTAGTTTTACCTGCTTTAAAGGTTTAACGAGTCGCTCATGGGCGGCAGAGGCATAGGACAGGGCAAAGTACTACAGTCCAACCTTATTCGAAATTCCCCTCTCTCCCCAAGATAGGACCAGGTAGGACTAGGCAATAGCTGGTGATGATTCAGCAGGTAGATCTAAAGGGTCCACCAAATCAACCTTCCCTAGCTCACATTTATGAGTTTGTGTGAGGATTCTACTTTCAGATGCCTTAATGACTTTTCTATTTATATTGTATAGATTTTAGGAAGGAACAAAAACCCGGTATCCCTCTTGAAATGCATTGTTATGCGTATGACATGAACTCATAATTTACTTGTGCGTTATTGCTAAGATCTATAAGCATCGAGTATTCTTGATAAAAATGGATACAATTTTGAGTGTCCTCGTTTATCAAATAGATCACCATCGTGCACCGTTATATATGCATGCACGTGTACGCCCGCACACACACACACACATATATATATATATATATATATACATATATATATGTATGTATGTATATGTATATAAATATATATATATATATATATATATATATATATATATATATATATATATATATATATATATATATGTATATATATATGTATATATATAAATATATATATATATATATATATATATATATATATATATATATATATATATATATATATATATATATACATATATATATATATATATATATATATATATATATATATATATATATATATATACATAATATATATACACACATATATATATATACATATATATATATATATATATATATATATATATATATATATATATATATATATATATATATACATATATATGAAGAGAGAGAGAGAGAGAGAGAGAGAGAGAGAGAGAGAGAGAGAGAGAGAGAGAGAGAGAGATTTGTATAACGTTAGGTTAGGACTATCGCGAGATTCTGGGCAAACTAAGCTCCACCCCCTGATGACGTTACAGCCAATCATGTTGTCTCCCGCATTAACGGCAGTTACAACACATCCCTTAAAGTGATCTTAAGTTAGTATAGTTTGAAGTTTGTAAGGATATTTATTGTGACCGCTGCTAACGTGGGGAACAACGTGACTGGCTATGACGTCAAATAGGGGTGGGGCTTATTTCGCCCGATAACTTTTTGGGGTGACTATAGTGATAAATTACACAGATTGCTAAGTTTCATAAGAGCCAAAATAGTCCCTACAAGAATTTTGATTCAATGTTTTCAGACAAATGAGATATTCCTGAAATAGTTTACAACCCTGTTTAAAACATAATGACACTACAATCAGGCAAGTTACAACTTCTGATTGGTGTAGGTGCATATTGGGTGAAATGATTTTTTTAAAAAGATTTTTGTTCTTTAGTTTTCGTGATATCGAAAGCGACAAAAACATTAAAAAAAAATTCAACGAACACGGAAACAAAGTAATGATAAAAAACCTAAACAATAAGGCCGATATGATAAACGAAAACCTCAAGAAACATTTAAAGTGAAAAATACTAAGCAAATGATATTGAAGTTTTCCATTTTGACAACATCTGGAATATTTTTTTTCATTTAGTTCCCCAGACAACCAATAAATGGGATTACTCAAAGAAGCCGTAGTTAATATGGAAGGGCCAACGCCACAAATCTCAGAATTAGAAGCTGAAAGGAAACTGTTTTGATTTCAGAAAGTTGTGGAAGACCCTGATCCGATCCGAAAGCCAACTCTAATCAATGACTTGAATGAGCGGTAGAAATGAGCTGAATTGGTATCTAAAAGCGCTGTTGGGGTCCTGGAAGGAAGGTTGAAATCACACTACTGAGCTCAGTAAGAGCTGTTTCATCTCAGGAAGCTGTAAGAGTGCCATTAGGGTATCAGGTAGCCAACAGTCTTTATAGGTCTGTAAAGGAGCTTCCATTTAGGAAGCCAGTCACTTGCTAAGGAAGCTACGGACCCAAAATCGATAGCCAAATCCGCTGTTCACGAATTTTCTTTGATGGCCCAATTGAATATTACTGATTTGCTCTCCAATTGTTAACTGTTGATTATGCAAATTATACATCATTAGGATAACAAGCGTTCTCATTAGGATAAAAGTGACATATCTATGGATATTTTTCGTACAAACTAAGCTGTGGTAATTAGATTTGCCCCGCTAGTTCATTCAGAATCGAGAACTATACAACAAATATCGTGAACAATCAAGTCTAGGCCATATCTAGCGCCACTGAATGATCCACATTTTTACTCAATATTTTAACGTCGATGTCATTTTGTGTCATGATCTCATAATAACATTGACTCTACGATGTCACGATGTTTTAATACAATGAGATCTGCAGTTGTTTTGTGAAGGATTGTTTATGCATGTTGATTTCCATTGGGTGATGGAGCCTGCAGCTATGAAATTTAGACGTTATGAATTAAATTAATTGTGGAAAATCCTTCATACTACTTTTAACTTCATCGTCATCATCTCCTCGTACGCCTATTGACACAAAGGGCCTCGGTTATATTTCGTCAGTCGTCTCTATCTGGAGCTTTTAAATCAATAATTCTCTATTCCTCATCTACTTCACGCTACATAGTTCTCAGACATGTAGACTTGCGCCCTACAACTCCGAGCTTTTAACTTATCAAAACCTAAATGACTCTGTTCAGGGAGAAAAATAATCTTTACCATCATGCACTTATTCTAAAATTAGTTCATAAATTCTTAGTTCAGTATGGAATTGTAAATTACAATGCTAAAGAAGCTATTCTAATGTTTTCTATTTTCTTTCAATTACAAAATTCCTTGGCTCCTCGGAAAGATGAATTTCTTCATTCAAAAGAATCAGAACTTTAACAAGTGCTCGTACAATCTTAACCACTCCAGAGACAATCAGGCTCTTCGCAAAAAAAAAAAAAAAAAAGAAAAAAGAATATAGATATTGCATGTTCAAAATTAGCATTTATCCCATCCCCAGACAAAAAGGGGGCAGGAACTTCGCTATGTAATATAGTTTAGTGGACATTAAAAACCCCATTTCCAACCAAGTAAAAAAGTAAAAGGATTTTTTCTTTAGCCTTTTCAAAAAAAATATTTCAAAAGCGAGAAAGGGAACTTTGCGCAATCAAACAAATGCAGCAAGTAACGTTGTCATTGGCTTTGTGTACGATGCAATTAGACAATTAAATCGAACAAGAAATATATGCTACATTCAGTTTTTAGTAGATAAATGAATTCAGTCTTTCGATTGGAATACAAAAGTTCAGTGTGGTATCAAGACCAAGAAGAAAACAACGGCAACAACCACGCCCCCCCCTCCCCCCACAAAAAAGAAAAACAAAAAACGTCTATTCAGTCCTGAAACTTCACCGAACCTTGAAGAGGGTTTTCTTTAGGATGGGACGCTGTTGGTTGAAGAATTATTTCCCGAGTAAGAAGAGAAGAAATAGTATGCAACGCCCTTATTTTGTTCCAAGGGTGAAGAGACTAGGCCTACTGTCTAGTTGTACAGGAAAGAATCTATAATAATCAATAATAATAATAATAATAACGTATGAACAAATATTAGAAATAAAACGGAAATCAAAATGAGCTGCCCAGTTTGATTTTAGAAATAATCTTTCGTTACTAAAAATGTCTATATGAAACAGAAAATATGATATACACAACTATTTATAGTCAAGAAATATTGATAATATAAGAATTTGGAGAATTGTGTATTATGACACTTACAATGAACAAGGACAACAAGAAAAAAGTAACACTGTTAACTAGACTGCTAACTGCGATGTATAATAACAAAAATGTTATATTATCATAATGATATAATAGAACTCTCTGGAATGAACGCTTAGCAAATCACCATATCCAGTTTATTAAATGAGTTTTGTATGTTGTCATAAAAAGACAGAAACGGACATAGTTTTCAACCAAAGAAATATTCCAGATGACATTGTGGGTCTCTCTCTCTCTCTCTCTCTCTCTCTCTCTCTCTCTCTCTCTCTCTCTCTCTCTCTCTCTCTGTCTGTCTTACTTGTATCCGAAATTACAAAACTGAGAGATACATTCCCGCTGTCCATCATAGGCAAAATAATGCCATTTGGAATATGAGAATTTTTAAGGCTTTTTCATGGATGTACCGTTGCTTTTTGAATCTCAAACATAGATTCTTACTCGTGCGGAAGCTTGTACACGCGCACACACACACATGTATATACATACTTGCACACACACACATATGTATATATATATATATCCATATTTATTTATTTGTATATATATATATATATATATATATATATATATATATATATATATATATATATATATACACATATACAAATATACATCCATATATATATCCATATATATATACATACATATATATATATATATATATATATATATATATATATATATATATATACATATATAAATATTTATATATATACATATATATAAATATATATATATATATATATATATATATATATATATATATATATATATATTTATACATATATATATATATATGTATAAATATATATCTATATATATATATATATATATATATATATATATATATATATATATATATATATATATATATGCAGAAGAACCACAGGGAAAATGAAAATACAGAATATACACTTGAGTCCTGACTAGTTTCGTGATACTTCCTCAGAGGACTGATTTATTGAGAGAGGTTTCTTACAATTTATAGGGAAAGCAAAAGTACGAACATACATATAGAGATTTAGAGAACAATGACACTCCCTTACCCGCTACCTGGCCTTGACTCAGGTGTGCGTAGGAGGAGTCCGAAAGCTCGTTAGACACCTGCTAAAAAGGGTCATTTCTAGTGGCGGGTATATTCTTGTTTTCTTCTTATTTTACTTTCATTACAGTTATTTATATGTCAATGCGGTAGCCTTATCTATATAAATACATAAGCAAAACATACACAAAAATACAAATATATATACATATATATATATACATACATATACATATATATATATATATATATATATATATATATATATATATATATATATATATATATATATATATATATATATATAAATATATATATATATATATATATACACATACACACATATACATATACATACATACACACACATATATACGAAATAAATGGTATTAGAGCAATAGGTAAAAAACTAAAGTATCCTGAAATTGTATTAGATGATGCCCTAAGAACAGCAAAAAAGACTTTTTTCGGTAATGATAACAGAAAAAACTATAACACACAAAATTTACTTGTACTACCTTATTGTGATTCATTTAAAGAAATTCCCCAACTGTTAAAAAACTTCAATGTAAATGTAGCATTTAAGAGTAAAAATACAATAAAAACAGCCTTAATAAAGAATTCTCCTGACATTACCAAGGGATGTGTATATCGTATTCCATGCAATGCTTGTGAAAAATACTATATTGGTCAAACTGGTAAAGCCCTAGAAAAGAGAATTGAACAACATAAGAAAAGTGTCAGGTATGCTCAAGATAATAATGCACTCTTTGCCCACGTTAGAGATAAAAATCACCCTATTAATTGGTCAGGTGCAAAGAAATTGGTTCATTCAAATAACTTAGTAGAAAGAAACACCATAGAGTCCAGTTTCATAAAAGAAACCTTTGAAAACAACTTGAATATTGGTCATGGAATGTATAAACTCGACGCGTTTATATGTAAAGAGATTTGTAAATTATATAAAAAAACATTAACCACTTAATGTAGAATTGAATGTATTGTGAATAATTAACGTCGGTGTGAAATTAATATTTAGACCTAAGCTACCATTCATTAAAGGAAACAATTATTTTATATAGTATGCATAAGTATATTGGCACTATATAGTGTTATGCTAGATATAAGTATTGATATATACATGATTATATGTTTATGATATTAATGTTGTATACATATAAATGTATATATGCATAGGTATGTATGTGTATATATGTATACATGTATATATGTGTGTGTATATATATGTATATGTGTATGTGTATGTATATGTATGTGTATGTGTAAGTATATATGTATATGTATATGTATTTGTATCTGTATGTATGTATATATATGTATATGTGTATGTGTATGCATATGTATATGTATGTGTGTGTATGTATGTATATGTATATGTGTGTATATATATATATATATATATATATATATATATATATATATATATATATATATATATATATATATGTATGTATATGTATGTATATATATATGTATATATATTTGTATTTTTGTGTATGTTTTGCTTATGTATTTATATAGATAAGGCTACCGCATTGACATATAAATAACTGTAATGAAAGTAAAATAAGAAGAAAACAAGAATATACCCGCCACTAGAAATGACCCTTTTTAGCAGGTGTCTAACGAGCTTTCGGACTCCTCCTACGCACACCTGAGTCAAGGCCAGGTAGCGGGTAAGGGAGTGTCATTGTTCTCTAAATCTCTATATGTATGTTCGTACTTTTGCTTTCCCTATAAATTGTAAGAAACCTCTCTCAATAAATCAGTCCTCTGAGGAAGTATCACGAAACTAGTCAGGACTCAAGTGTATATTCTGTATTTTCATTTTCCCTGTGGTTCTTCTGCATCTGAGCATCACGTTTTCCTGTGATTTTTACGCATATATATATATATATATATATATATATATATATATATATATATATATATATATATATATAGATATAGCCGCTAGATTGTTTTGACCAGATCCTTCCAATGTAATCTGTGACCCACCACAGTCACCAGACTACCAGGTTTTTATTAGCGGTTTCGATTGACAGAACATATTATGAAGTTTACAATAACTTTAAGAATTAGATCCATTTACATATCTATTACTCATAAAAAAAAAAAAAAAACCTTTCAGTATAAGATTTCAATGGTTTGAAAATCGCCGTGAATTTCGTGCCAAAAAGTTCATGAAAACTTCGGATTGAATTCCGTCAATCAAAGTAGGAACTGATAAAAGATTCACTTTAAACAACAGACTGACGTTTCCAGCCTGACAAACGGAACTCGTTGTGACTGACAAAAGGATATTTTTCCCTTGATCTGGGAGTGCTGGAAATTGTGACGGAAATAGGATTTTAACTCACATCGACAACTCACATAGATAAACTGTGGGTGGGATTGCTTGAGGGATTTCGTGTGGGCAAGGCTTATGTTTTAAACTCATTATTTTTGGCTTTTGAAGCAAAACCAGAGAAAAAAAATAAATAAATAAAAAACGAAAGATTAAGGAAGCCATGGTTTTCGAGGATAAATAGAAGCCTTATCTCATAGGTTTTTGGAATGATAACGCATATATAAAGATTTTTTTTTTTTACATTATTTTCATAAAAGAAATCCTATATAGTTTTCCTTTATAATATTTTGGATGAAAAAAATAATAGCAAGTTTTCATTTTCAACCTTTTGAATAAAAAACTGTGAAGTTTTCCTTTCTAAATTTTGGAATGATAAAAATGGAAAGCCTTTCCTATAATATCTATAATAAAAAAAAAAAGAGAATAATACTAATGAGCAAAGTTGAAGCCTCCC
>NC_090734.1:111306829-111319329 GCF_036898095.1 Palaemon carinicauda | reverse complement strand
TGAATTTTGTAATTGCCACATGGTGAGGTCCATGTATACTTGTGGTTGCTGTTTTGTTTAAAAAGAGTACCTCCAATGATAAGATTGTTTGCTGAGCATAAACTTATGAAATGTTCTCCATTCTTATTTGCAACTTCGCTAGGACCCTTGACACTCATCACATTCTCTATCCCTTTATTATTTCTTCCAACTTTGGCATTGAAGTCGCTTATCCCAATTTTCATATCTCTCTCAGGGCTCTCATCTATTACCCTCTGCAGTTCTTCATAGTATTCATCTCTCCTTTTTTCAGGGGATTCATTTGTTGGGGCATAGAAAACTATAATACTCATATTGTACTGCTTTGATTTGAACTTTGCTTGTAACAGTCTACTATTTACAGCTCACTACTCGGTTAGTGCCTTTTCTGCTCTTGGTGTCATCATCATTCCTACCCCTTCTCTTCCAACTCCATCTGATCTTCTGGAGTAGATATATATATTGCCTTGGTCTAAAGTTTCCTTAACAATCCCTTTACAAAGTCTTTCACTTAGAGCCAAGATATCCAAACTATATTTCATAAATTCACCCTCCACTTGCTGTAGCTTCTCAATGTGATTCATGGTTCTAACATTCCAATTACCTATAACCAATTTTTACCATGTTAGGTATTATATATCTGTACCGGGCTAAGCAGTATTGTGGATGATTTATTTTTGGTTTTATTTTCATATTTTTTTTGTTTGCCAAATACAGAGAGAGAGAGAGAGAGAGAGAGAGAGAGAGAGAGAGAGAGAGAGAGAGAGAGAGAGAGAGAGAGAGAGAGAGAGAGAGAGAGTGTGTGTGTGTGTCAGCGAATGAGAGGTAGCTAGTGTATTGATTGTTTGTTGTGAGAAAGACTGTTGGTATAAATGAGATTGTTTATGTCTTAGCTAGGTTAGGACAGTGGTGCATGTCTTAGGTAAATGCTTATTTTGATTTGACTGCAGCCAGAGGCAGTTATGTTTATGCTGGACTATTATCATCATTATATTATTTCGACCAGCTTGTCGTGATTGTGAATGATAGGAACAATTTATTATTTATCTTTGATTATAGTGCGATAGTTTAGTTAGTTATGAGTGTTCGTAAGAGTTTTACTTTTTTATCATTTGCAAGCTGTAATTCCTCCTTTGGAGAGCTTATTTTTGAATGTTTCTCAACCGCTGATGACCTGGCCTGTAATTAATTGTATTTAGACTGCTCTAGTGGATTGACCGACAATTGATGACTTGGATTGCGTTCAAGAACCTAAGTTGATTGTTCTTGTGTCAATGATGATGATTATTATGATAATGAGGATGATGATGATGATGATGATGATGACACCTATGACCCGAAGAGTTAAGGCTGTTGTGGCAAATTAACAGACACTTCTGTTTCTCATAGAGTGGTGTTGTGCCAAGTAAGACAGTTGGGTAAGTGAATCATTACTTAAGTTTTTTTATGTGACTGTTATCTAGCAAAAGTGTCAAGAGAACTAACGTAATATATATATGTTTTTGTGTTTTGAAGTTTGGGTTTTGGTAAAATTAAGTTTAAGTTTTGTTAGTATTTAGTTTTAAGCTTTATTTATTTTAAGGGTTTATTTGATTGTGGAAGGGGTTTTTGTGTTAATTATTTTAGTTTTAAGGAATATAGTTTTAATTTTATGTTTTTTTTTATGTCCTTTTTGTCCAAGAGTCCCACTGCTGATAACGTAAAGGGATAGTTTGTACCAAGGAGAAAATTGTCTGTTTAGAGTGATTGAAGGGTGTGGCGGTTGTTCTTGTGACATCCCGCCACATTATTTTGGCGCCTGAACAGGGACTACCGAGGTGGGATTGGAAGCTGGACTGTTGGACGAAGGACTGATAGGATAAGAAATCAGATTAAGGTTGATGAAAAAGGAAGACTAATTAAAGATATTAAGGGAGAAATTGCGGTTGGCTAAGGAGCGAGAGGAGAAGTTGTTGCTTGAGAATGCGAGGCTGAGTTGTAAGAATGAGGAGATGCGAAAGGAACTGAAAGCTCTAAAGGGAACTGTAGAAAGAGTGCAAGAGGGTGTTGAGATGAGGATGCGAGAGAATAAGGAACGGACGGAGAAACAAATGGAAGCTATGATGGGGAAAGTAATGGAGATGACGAAAACGTTCATGGGTGACGGTGCAGTCGGAGGAGTGGCTTCTGCTTCAGGTAATGGGTTGAGAGTGGAGGAGAAGGGTAAAGTAAGTGATATTTGGGAAGGTAGTGATAGTGAGATTGAATATAAAGGAATTAGGCATAGTAAGGATGAGCAGAAATGTGATAGGAAGAATGAGAAGAAAGGTAAAAGTAATGTGAAGGGGGAAAAGAAGAAAGGTTAGTATGAGAGTGAGGATGAATGGTTGAAAGTGGTAAGTAAGAAAAAGGGTAAGAAGGGAATGGTTAAGGATAGGAATTTGAGTGTAGAATTAGATTCATTGTATTCAAATGAGGGAGGAGGAAACAAGAAGGGATTAGGCAGTGAAGATAGTAGTGAGAATGGAGGTGAGGAAGTATGTAAGTCAGTGTTTATGAAAGAGGTACCGAGGTGTGAAAGGTTTAATGAACATAGCAGTAGGGATCTATATGACTTTTTTAGGGAATATGAAAGGTTCTGTCAGGCCAAGTATGGTGATAGTAAGAGAGTTTGGGCTAGGGAGTTGGGAGAATATTAGTCAGGATATTTGTTGACGATGTATGGGGTGATAATGAGTGTAGATGTTGAGTATGAAAATGTAAAGAAGAGAATAATTGAGCAGGTAAACCGTATGAAAGGTAGTGTTAGGTGAAAGTGTAAGTATGATTTTGATGAAGCATGGATGAATGTAGGAGAAGCGATATCAATGTATGTATGTAGGCTGGAAACATTAGCTTCGAAGAAGTATGGGGATTAAGGCATAAATGAGAATAAGGAATTAATGAAGAAGTTTTTGGCTACTGTACCTGAGAATGTTGCTGAGTTTATTCCTTTGAAATGGAAGGAGAAAATGAGGTGGACAAAAGAAAGATTGACATGGGATGATATTTTAGAGATAGATGAGGATTACGAGTTAGATAGATGTGTGAAAGAAAGTAAATGTGTGAATGTGAGAACAGGGATGGAGGAAAGTGTGCCAGAATTTGTTTGTTTTAGAGATGCTGTTATAAGAGGACCAATGAGGGTAGATGATAGTGTAGCAGATAGGAGTGTTAGAGCGAGTAATGTGGGAATACATGTACGGACAAATGAAGGGTTTAGGCGAGGGAATCAGGTTTAGAGAGATAGGAGTGCTAGTGCGCAGCGAGGTAGGTCAGGCAGTTGTGTCTGTGAAGAGAAGTGTTATAGATGTGGGAAAGTAGGACATAAGAAGGATGAATGTAGATGGGCTCTAGGTGCTTGTTTTGGATGTGGTGAGGTAGGGCATAGAATTAGCGAGTGCAAGAAAGAGAAAAGGGTAAAATGTTATCGGTGTTGTATGACTGGGTACATAGCGAGTGGATGTCGTAGTAATCGTATGAATGTGCTTTGTGGTAATTGTGGTAAGGATGGTCACTATGCTAGAATGTGTACTGAATGTGGTGCAGATGGGAATGTAGCTAGAGTATGTAGGAAGAAGGGATTTAGTCAGCCAGGATGTTCGGGAAACTAGAGTGTAAGATGGTTCAGCTGGGTGAGTTCTCGAGTGTGTGCAGAGTGAATATGATGCATGTTCGTGAAGGTTTACTGCATGAAGACGTGATGGGGGAAAGAGCTTATGACTGCATGAGTGCAAAAGTAAATTCAAATGAAATAGAGGTAGTTGGTCTGATTGATACTGGCTGTGGTATCAATTTAATATTTTGGAATGTGTATGATAAGGTAAGGGATGTTTGTGAATTTAGGGGGTGTAAAGGTGAAGTGAAAGGTATCAGTAATTTAAGTATGTCTGTAAAGAAAGTTATGTGAAACTGTTATGATTGGGAGGCTGATGATGGAAGATAATGTTTTTTATGTGGTTGAAGGAGTGAATGACAAATATGATGTCTTGTTAGGTTATCATTTATTGAAAAAAATTGGTATAATTGTACTTCCTAGTGTAAATATGATAAAGATGAAAGTTAAGGGTAAATTTGGTGGGGAATTTTATTTGAATGAAGATGGTAGTGTATGTATGAAGGTAGGGAAAGGTGTGCCGTTAATAGCGAAAGAAGGTGTTAAATTGTCAAGAGATGTGAGTGAGGTTATCAGTGTAAAAGTTGCATGGCCGAATAGTTTGGGAATTGCCAATGGTGACAATTGTGAATATGTTGTGGAAGGTTCGGAAACAAGTAATTTAGTGAAAACAAGTTTGCATATGTATGATGGTATTTTGAATTTGCAGGAGCCGAAGGTGTATGTGAGCTTGTTGCCGACTGTAAGGATGAAGAGAATACGGGGTATACGTAAGGGTGATCGCATGGGATGTATGTATACGTTGGTCAATGTAGAGGATGAAAGTCATTTAGTTACAGTTGTTTATGCTGCTGAATTATTGTATTCCGAGTTGTTCTGGTAGAAGTGTTTTCTTAGTGCTAGTTGTTCTAAAAGCTGATTTTTTGTTGTGGTATTTGTTCCAGCTGCTAAGTTTTATAGTAACAGTTATTCGGATAGCTGGGGTTATAGTCTCAGTTGTTCTGGTTACTGGGTTCTTGTAGTAATATTTGTTCCTGTTACTGGAATTTTGTGCATTAACAGTTATTCTGATTGCTGGGGTTATTTAGTCCCAGTTGTTCCAGTAGTTGGGTTTCTGTAGTTGCATGTCAGGTAATGGGTTGATTCACAGATCTCCTTAATGAATGAGTTAGTATATGTTTGAAATGAGTCATTTCATATGTTTAAGTCATTATTCAAGAAATAGATACACAAATGAAATAGGTTGCTATGGGGAAAAAGAAATGAGTACAATTCGAATGATTTAGGTAACTGGGTTTTTTGCAGTTGCATTTGTTCCAGTTGCTAAGGTTTTTGTAGTATCTTTTATTCTGATACTGGGGTTATGTGATCCCAGTTGTTCTGATAGCTGGTCTTTTGATGTCCCAGTTGTTCCAGAAGCTGGAAGTTTGTAGTCTTAGTTGTTCTGGTAGGTGTGTTTTTGTAGTTTTAGTTGTTCTGATAGCTGAGTTTTTGTAGTATCATTTGTTCCAGTTCCTGGGTTTTTGTAATAACAGTTATTCTGATTTCTGGAGCTATGTTGTCCCAATCATTCTGGTAGCTTGGTTTTGCAGTCCCCATTGTTGCAGTTGTTGGTTATGGGTAGTTTTAGTAATTATAGTTATTGGATTTTTGTATTCCCTGATGTTGGAGTTGTTGAAGTGTAGTCTTAGTTGGTCTTGTTACTTTTTTTTTTTTTTTTTTTTTTTTTTGTAGTGTCAGTGGTTCTAGATTCCACTTATTCGTTACAGTTATTCCAGCTGCCTGGTTTTATAGTCCTAGTTCTTTTAGTTGAGTTTCTGTAGTACCAGTTATCTTGATTGCTGGGATTATGAATTCCCAGTTGTTCCGGGTAGATGGGTTTTTGTAGTATCTTTTCTTCCAGTTACTGGGTTTTTGTAATAACAGTTATTCTAATTACTGGAGTTATGAATTCTAAGTTGTTCTGGTAGCTGGGTTTTTATAGTCTCAATTGTTCCAGTAGCTGAGCTTTTGTAGTAGCTTTTGTTCCAGTTGCTGGGTTTTTGTAATAACAGTTATGCTGATTGCTGGAGTTATAAATTCACAGTTGTTCTGGTAGCTGGGATTTTACAGTCTCAATTGTTCTGGTAGCTGAGTTTTGGGAGTAGCTTTTGTTCTAATTGCTCCATTTTAGTAATAACAGTTATTTTGATTGCTGGAGATATATAGTTGCATTTGTACCGGTAAATGTTTTTTTTTTTAGTACTCAGTTGTTCCGGTAGTGGGGCTTTTTCCATCCCAGTTGTTCCAGTAGCTGGGTTTATGTAGTCCCAGTTGTTCTGGTATCTGAATTTTTGTAGTCCTTATTTTCAAGTAGCTGGGTTTTTGTAGCCCCAGTTGTTCCAGTAGCTGGGTTTTTGTAGTCCCAGTTGTTCCAGTAGCTTTGTTTTTGTAGTCCCCATTGTTCGGGTAGCTAGGTTTATGTACCCCAGGTTGTTCCAGTAGCTGGGTTTTTGTAGTCCCAGTTGTTCCGGGAGCTGGAAGTTTGTAGTCAAAATTGTTTTGGAAGCTGGGTTTTTGTAGCCCTAGTTGTTTCAGTAGCTTGGTTTTAGTAGTCCAAGTTGTTCCATTAGCTTGGTTTTTGTAGTCCCAGCTATTCCGGTAGCTGGATTTTTGTAGCCCAGGTTGTCCGGATAGCTAGGTTTTTGTAGTCTTAGTTGTTCCAGTAGCTGTTTTTTTTTTTTTGTATTGCTGGTTGTTCCTATAGCTGTTTTTCTTTTTTTTGTATTGCCAGTTGTTCAGGTAGCTGAGTTTTGGTATTACCAGCTGTTCCGGTAGCTGGATTTTTGTAGCACAGGTGGTCCTGGTAGCTAGGTTTTTGTAGTTCCAGTTGTTCCAGTAGCTATTTTTTTGTATTGCCTATTGTTCCAGTAGCTGTTTTTTTTGTTGTATTGCCAGTTGTTCCTGTAGCTGGGTCTTTGTATTACCAGCTGTTCCGGTAGCTGGGTATCTGTAGTCCCAGTTATTCCGGTTGCTGGTTTTTGTCATCTCAGTTGTACCGGTAGCTGGGATTTTATAGCCTCTGTTGTTAAGGTAGCCAGGTTTTTGAAGTCTCTGATGTTGAAGTTGTTGGTTATTTGTAATCTTCTTTGTTCCTGTTATTGGTTTTATATAGTCCCAGTTTTTTCAGTTGTCGCTTTTTTGGGCTCAGCCATGTCGTCCTGATGGAAGGTTCCCTTAGGCAGCTTTCTAAGGGATATTTGGATACAATGATACTCCAAGAGAATTGACCACAGGTCTCCAGAATTCTAACTCCTGCCACGAGTATCCTTAAGATAACACTTAAGGATATCGCATAATATCAGGGGACGTATTTCTTGATACGACACATGGCAATCTTCACCCCGGATAGAGTTTTCGCTCTGAGGGGGAAGAGTGGCGAAATTGAAGGGGAGCCATTATCAAGGTCACCCAGTGGATCCCCTTTCCCGTACTACTACGGAGTAACACATTCCTTTTGTAGTAGTGAATAAAGCACGGTGTATCTCCTAACTGTTCTCGGTTTTGTTACTATTTCAAGGATTATTACCATGCATTCTCCAGCATGTTCATCCTCTGGAAAGTTGAGTATTTAATCTTTCCTGTGTATAGAATCTTGGCTCCCTTCTCACAGTTAAACTTGCATAATTTAGATTTGTTTAGTGGAGTAGAGCCTGCACCGGAGGCGGCCATAAATGCTTTATTTAGTTAGTAGTACAATGTCACCGGTATTTAGCTGTAATGAATTAAGGCAATGTAGGAAAATTATACTGGTGAAGATAAGATTATACATATAATATTTCCTCTTCTGTTAAACGTTTTGATAGTATACGATAGTGCCTCAGTGATGTAGCGTAGCCGAGATCACGACTCGAGTTAGGCTACCCTAATGCATTTTAGTATACTTTAATAACGTTATCCCTGTTTATCCTCCTGTATCGTTTTTATGAATTCAATCGGAGATAGCACATCTAGAATTACTAGCATAATTCGATACTCTTCTCTTTTAGAGATTTAAGAATAAACCCTTCCTTCCCTCTGAGTGCCGCCATTAGGCGGCAACCCTATCTTTGGTCTTGCCATAGAGTAGTGTACTCTGGCTTGACTGGGATAGTGTTTCTGTCTACCCTCTTTGCCGGTGAGTATCCAGGCTTTGAAATATGACAGTAACTTAGAGTATTCCGTCTTGTTGTCAGCAACTCTACCAATGGGGGATTAGTCATTCCCCTGTCGGTTTTACAGTTGCCGGCATAGGAAGCCCGGCTTCACTAGCCCACAACCGATAGTGGTAGTAGAGTTGCCGCCACCTTCTCTCTTGTGTTCTAGAAGACATGTCTTATATCTGGCAATGTCTTAGGCTGAGGAATCGTTATTCTTATGCCGTCTAAGACGGCGCCTGTATAGGAAACTATGTTTTCTTGTTTGCTGCCGACAGTACGAGGCAGACGTGCCGCCTGCTTTTTATACAAAATATAAGATCCTTTCCCTTCCCCTTCTATCGTTTAGTGACAGCCAAAGGTAGCTAGATTGCCGCTTCGACCTTCCCCCTAACGGAAGCAAGGCTCCCGGAAAGGTTGTGCCGGCCATGACGGCTGCTGGTGGGAGACCCTAGGCAACTTTGAGTATTCTTCAGTCCTCTCTTGGACTGCCATCCACAAACCCTGGAACAGGCATTGCAGCTGGCAACAGATATTGTAGCTGGATGGAAACTAGAATTAATACATTCTTTACCCCTTCCATTTGAATCCTCATTCCGGAAAGAAGGCAGTAGAGACTGTAGTCCCTACAACCCTAATTATTGTACTAAACTATAATAATATGGTAGCCCTTCTCTCCATGCTTTCTCTCTCTCTGTCGGCTAATGCCGCCAGGTACTAGCCTAGCCGGCAGTATGCCGACAGAAAAATAGTATAAGACTATACAGTAGCCAGTCTTTCTGCAGTATAGCAGATACAGCAGTTAGAAAACTACATTATATAATATACAGTAGTATGATTTCCAGCATATTCTGTGTTCCCTTTCACAGTCTATTATTGAGATCGCTTTATGGTTGTAGTGAAGTATTCCTTTAATATCCCGATGGATCTTAGATCATCAGAACATAATATCCTTTCCCTACAGTATTAATATTCACTTGTGGAAGAGTTAGTGCTAGTATACTCTGACTCCCGCTCTATGTTCCAGAGCTATTCCACCATTTATTTCCCTAATAAGGAAATTTTAAATATTAATATTGAGGGAGGTCACAGCAATTGTCTGGACAGGAAACGCAGATATGTGTCTTTCCTATTTCTTTTCTAGCTTACGATCCTAAGCTATGATTATAATAGTAAGATCTATTATTAAATGCATGTAATTGATTTATCAGTGTGATAAATTACCCCATACTCATTTCACTCTTTCTTTCCTTACAGGAGGAGCTCAAGGTGAAGTGAGCAGTCATAAACTGCAACCACAAAAGTAAGAATTTTTGTGGCCACAACATGTGCAGGTCTCATGCCACCTGCTCCATCACAACTGAAACCCTTAGATACTGGGACCCCAAGGGTTGCAACGTCTGCTTGGCCTTGATGACCGAGGGTTTCGGCGATCCCAAAACGGCGGAGTCGAGGGATGCTGCGAGGGAAATGCTTCGGAAGTGTGTAAGGAGGTTCCAAAAGAACTCTCCGGGACCTTACCTAAGAAGCGACACCATTAGAAGCCTGCTGTTCCCTAAGGCAACACCTGATGCGGTTGTGCTCCATGCATGGCCCCAGCCTCCTTGCATACATCTAGCACTAGAGGACAACATCAATAAGGCTCTAGAAGGCATGGACATCCATTAGGAAAGGATGTCAGAGGTGTCCTTGGACACTGAAAAGGGTCTCCTTCAAGAAGACCCTCAAGAAGAGGTGGCCCAGCCCCCGAGGAGGAAGAAGAATCCGGTTCGACAGAGACGGAAGACTCTCTACTGTCTGTGACGGCATTTCAGCCTCTGCCGTCAACCTCATCGGCTCCAACCCCTCAACCAGCCCCGCTGTTCCGCAAAGAACAGCTTGAGATGAGGAAGGAATTCAGAGAAGCACACCGCGTAGCTGCTTCTCGCAGTTCCTACAAGTGGCCTAGAGTATCTGACTTGCCTCAATGCTCCGAAACCAACCCCTGGAGGTATGCAGAGTTCATGCCCATGATGAATGGGAAACTCTACATCTCGGAGAAGATGGGGGCCATACCCCTCGAAAATTTCCAATTCTGGCCAAACCTTGCGGCTTACCCGGAGTGCTTCATCAGACTGAAGAATGAACTTGCATCTAAAGAAGAGACGGAATCTAAGGAGGTCATGATCTTTGACCATGACAAGGCACAGGCTCTCTTGACGAGTAGCCTGAAGAAGGCAGGTTACACGAACTCCAAAGTTTCTGCGCTGAGCAAGAAGCACCCTACCTTCCTTGCTCCTTCCTCCAGAGCTTTTCCCTTCATGTCAAAAGCTCTCCACTGCGTGATGAAGGCAATATATGCAGGCAAACCATACCCTACGCTAGAGGAATGTAGACCATTGTCTCTAGCCCTGCCTACAGGCGAGAAGGACTGGAACGAGGTCCATCTAACCTTCTCGGTTGCAAAGCTAGATGCTGACATTGCAGGACAGCAGTTTAATGAAAACTTCCCGAAGCTGTAGGACTTTCTTCTGAGGAGAGAACAGGAGACGAAAGAGAGACACGCCGCCTCTCTGTCCCTCCAGAACTGCATGGAGATGTATGCAGGCATTGCAAGCACCCCAGACATGTACAGAGTCCTAGCCAAAATGCACATGGCTACACTGGTAAAGGACATGTACTCTTTTGTGAAGGCCAGGAGGGCCTGTAGAGAGTTAGTGTTTGCTAATGCAAAGTTCAAACACGAGCCCAGGAAGTTGATCACTTCCTGTATCCGGGGCAAGGACCTCTTCCCAAAGGTAGCAGTCCAAAAGGTAGTTGCCAAAACCGCCACGGAGAATAGGAACCTTCTTCAAAAGTGGTGCATATCCGCCAAAAGAAAATCTTCCCCTGATGCTGGTCCCCAACCCAAGAGGAAGACGAAGAGGCCAAGACTGCCTCACCGACCTGCGCAACATCCCACGGTTACCATGACCACGGTGCCCCAAATGGTTGCTGAGCCGCAAACCACTTTCCAGATGGTGATTCAAAAGCTGGTAACCCAGTCACCAGCCTTTAACCCAGGCTTTGAGAGGCATACCACTAACTTCCACCTAAAAGGTAGAGGGTCTAGACAAGGCTCCTCAAGAAACCCCTCAAGTGGTAGAGGAGGACGTGGTCAGGGTAACAATCTCTCCAGATCATCCAAGCAATGACAAGCTCCAGGTAGGAGGAATACTCTTCCACTTTCAGGATCATTGGACCTTCGACCCCTGGGCCCACAGCCTAATCAAGAGTGGACTTGGATGGACATGGAACAGATCTCCACCTTTCTTTCCTCAATTCTTCCAACACTCCCCCTATTGGAATAATATACCTTAGAACTCTTGACCAAAAAGGTTATAAGAAAAGCAAAGTCCATCAAATTCCAGGGAAGGTTTTTTTTGTTCCCAAGAAGGAATCGGAAAAACTTAGAGTCATTCCAGACTTGTCTCCTCTTAACAAGTTCATCGAGAACAACAAGTTCCGGATGTTAACCTTACAACACATAAGGACCCTGTTACCAAAAGGGGCTTAAACAGTCTCAATAGACTTAGCAGATGCTTACTGGCACCTTCCAGTCAGCTGCCCCCTCTCCCCCCACCTAGGATTCAAGCTACAGAAGACAAAGTATGTCTCCAGAGCCCTGCCCTTTGGACTAAACATAGCCCCAAAGATTTTCACGAAACTTGCAGAGTTTCAGCTCTCATGGTGGAGATGGGTTTATTTCAAAGTCTATGAACAGATTCCTGAATTCGAGAGGAGTATGTACGGGGACTTGTCATAAACTTTTATCTCTCTTGATAGCTCAGTCGGTAGAGTCATGCTGGCATGGTTTCCGGCCGACAAGTGGGGGTTCGAATCTCCACCCGCCCAGAAGCTGTTACCATAAAATGAATTCCAAGTGGATATATATTCCCAAGATAGAATTCGGCATTAAATGCCTTTCGTGGGTGATATTTACATTGATTGAAATCACGCGTGTTTGTGATATATATATATATATATATATATATATATATATATATATATATATATATATACATATATATATATATATATATATATATATATATATGTATATATATATATATATATATATATATATATATATAATATGTGTGTATGTGTATAACGAAATTAAAGCCAGAAAAAAATAAAAAATGAGAAACGTGTAAAAGTGAAAGCGATGAAATTAAGAAATTGATTGTGAGACTTAGGTAGAACTTATATCCAAAGGAAATGGCGATATTTAATGCAGGAAGGAAGCTACAGTGACCTCAAAACTAGAGAGAAAATTGTTGATCTGAATTGCAGTGACAAATACCAGTAAGGGAATTGCCCCGCTCTCTCTCTCTCTCTCTCTCTCTCTCTCTCTCTCTCTCTCTCTCTCTCTGCAGCTTTGCCTCTATCGAAAGGGTGAGAGTGAATACCAATCGAAAACCAAAACTGAATAAAAAAAGCTGAATTTTGAAAGGGTTGGTTGTCTTTTTATCTTTTCACCTTCGACGACCTAAACTGTCCTTTTTCTTTTTTTTACATTTATTCTGAGTTATTCCCGACGATTCTATCCCATGGCAAGACTTTTCTTTATGTAATGTTGTTAAAAGGTATGTATGACACACAGGAGGTATGAACACTAGGGATTAATTCATGTTTCTACGTGGTTGGAAGTT
>NC_090734.1:111284329-111301829 GCF_036898095.1 Palaemon carinicauda | reverse complement strand
GTTTATGTGTAGTTTATTTCCTCCTGGCATGTCAAGAACGATGGATGCCGCCGACTGTAGTGGGGTTGATGAAAATCTTTTTTCAATCAGTGAAATACTGGCTCCTGTGTCGATCAGCACTTGAATGGATTTATCTGGCAGGTCAATCCAAACTGCTAACCTTCCTAGATGGCCATTACAAGATATGGGGCACGGGCCAATGACCTCAGCTGCAATGCCGCTGCTCCCTAGTACTGCAGGGGTGAGGTCAGGGGTACCGATGGAGGTCCCAGTGCCTGCTCTGTCACCATGTCTGTCGTCACCGCTTCCTCGACTACTGCTTGTGATGTCATGCGGGGGGGGGGGGTGCATCGAACTCCATCGTCTTCACCTTCCTCTGTTTCCTTTTCCTCAGATGTTGGGCGGGGTGAGGTGTGCATGTGCCGCAGCCCGCCCGCCCTGGCCGTTTTTTTGCTGAGCACTCTCGAGATAGATGACCGTAAGCCTGAAAAGTGTAACCGCAGGGGGAATTCTTGGGTGGGGCACTTCCCTCGTCGGTGCCCCTCTCCCGCACACTGTCAGCATTTGAAGACTTTGCTAACTCTGCAATCTCTTCTAACCCCCTTAGGGGGTCGACTGCTTCTCAAGGCTGCCAACTTTTCAGAATCGGGCCCGTTATTCCCAGTCATATTTTTTTCTGGCAAACTGTCTAAAATGTTTTGTATCACAGTCACTACGTCTGCTAACGAGCGATTTTCATCGAACAAATAATCTCATAAATACGGGTTTACTAATCTGCGAATATGTTTACGGGCAATTGCTTTTTATCACCTTCTGGGAGATTGGCACTCTGAGTAGCAAACGAATCGCAATCTCGAAAAATGCAAGTTGCAAAATTAAGAACCAATTCCCCTTCCCGAATTCTGGGTTTGTGATTTTCTTGTAGGTCTCCCTTTCTCGCATCAGGTAAGGCATACTTCTCAATTAAACGTCGTTTTATTTCAGTATAACATCTTAAACTGTCTTGCAGTCAACACATTACCTCCATTGCAGGAGCATTTTTCAGCAATCTAATTACTTGAATAGCTTTTCTCTTTCCGACCACCCATATGCAGCTACTTCAAAGTCTCTCAAAAACACTTCAATCGATTGAAAACCTTCGTTAGGCCATTGATCATCGAAAGGCCTAACACTTGCCTGGAGTTCTGGCACCTTTTGAACTATGATTTGCGTATCTTCACTTGGCTGTGCATGTGTACTTTCACTTGTTTGCGTTTGGACTTTGTCCGTACACGTCGGATATACTGTGGTTGCGCGCCGCTCCTGTTCTCGTTCCACCAAGAATCTGTTCACTAACTGTTGTAAGTTATTTAACTTATTTTCCAATACTTGTGTTCTAATTTCCTGCCTATATTCTTCATTGGGAACTCTATATCCCACTGGTCCTTTGTTCTCATCTCCTGCAGCAGCAGCGTGTGCTATGTTAGTCCTTGTGTATCTAGGCATCTTGAACTTTCATTCCACCGGCTCAAAGAACAACTTCACTCACCGCATACACAAACAGACGTAATTTCATATCTGACACCAATATGACATATGTAGACGGATAATGAGACGTCATAATATGGGTTTTCTTCATTTATTACAAAAGGTTCGTTCATAAGTACACCGCACACAGCTACCGTCTCAGGTGAGGGACTTATCAACTCGAGCGCCTAAAGGCAACTAAACTTCCTTAGCTACCAAAATGTACTCTTTTACAATAACATGCTGAGATATAGATATTTGTGGAATACTCATGAATATTGAGTTCATTTACCTTGACGTACAACACACATCTATATACATGAATTAGGACATATATATATATATATATATATATATATATATATATATATATATATATATATATATATATATACGTATATATATAAATAAATATATATATATATATATATATATATATATATATATATATATATATATATATACGTATATATATAAATATATATATATATATATATACACACATATATATATATATATATATATATATATATATATATATATAAATTTATACGTATATATATATATATATATATATATATATATTTATATATATATATATATATTTATATATATATATATATATATATATATATATATATATATATATATATATATATATATATATATATATATATATATATATATATTTACATATATATTCATACACACACACACACATATATATATATATATATATATATATATATATATATATATATATATATATATATGCGTATATGTATATATATATATATATATATATATATATATATATATATATATATATATATATATATATATATATATATACATATATTATATATATTTATATATATATATATATATATATATATATATATATATATATATATATTACAATCCTTCATATACACATATATAAATGTATATATATATGAATGTATATTCCTATATATATGTATAAATATGTATGTATGAATGTATTATATAAATGTATATGTGCACACACACACGCATATTATTATTATCATTATTATTATTATTATTATTATTATTATTAGGCTACAAGCCTAGTTGGAAAAGCAGAATGCTATAAGCCCAGGGTCCCAACAGGGAAAATAGCGGAGTGAGGAAAGGAAACAAGGAAAAAATAAATATTTTAAGAATGATATTAAAATAAATATCTCCTATATAAAAAAAAAAACTTCAACAAAACAAAAGGAAGAGAAATTAGATAGAATAGTGTGCCTGAGTGTACCCTCAAGCAAGAGAACTCTAACCCAAGATAGTGGAAGACCATGGTGCAGAGGTTATGACACTACCTAAGACTAGAGAAAGATGGTTTGATTTTGGAGTGTCCTTTTCATAGAAGAGCTGCTTACCATAGCTAAAGAGTCTCTTTTACCCTCACCAAGAGGAAAAGTAGCCACTGAACAATTACAGTTCATTAAGTAACCCCTTCGGTGGAGAAGAATTGTTTGGTAATCTCAGTGTTGTCAGGTCTATGAGGACAGAGGAGAATCTGTAAAGAATATGCCAGACTATTCGGTGTATGTGTAGGCAAAAGGAAAGTGAACCATAACCAGAGAGAAGGATCTAAAGTAGTACTGTCTGGCCAGTCAAAAGACCCTATAACTCTCTAGCGGTAGTATCTCAACAGGTGGCTGGTGCCCTGGCCAACCTACTACCTATATATATATATATATATATATATATATATATATATATATATATATATATATATATATATATATATATATATATGTGTGTGTGTGTGTGTGGGTGTGTGTGTGTGTGTGTATACAATATTTGCATGACTTAGCAGTCTTAACTTCCATAGATGATCCTACCAGTTTTCCGCCTAGTGTTGAAGGCCGGGTGTGCGCTTTTGCTTTCTTCCGTGTCAGAAGGTAAAATTGAGTCATATGTAGTGACAACAGGTCCTTGAAAGCTGCGTCAGAAAGTAATAGGAGTTTTTAATCCGATTAGAATTCCTGTGGAGTGATAAAAGGTTTTGTAATTCAATCATCTCCTCAAGTTCGGGGAAAACTTCTTACTGTATTTCATGGTGCATAGATTTCTTTTTTTTAAGGGGGTGTGGGTGGGTTGGGGGCATGGGATGGTGAGGGGAGGGGGGATTAAGGTTTCCCTTTAAGGAAATCATCACATCGCTTACTCTTTTGTTTGTTTGATTGTATTAGTGTTACTTGGTTTTATTATAGAATACTCTCTCTCTCTCTCTCTCTCTCTCTCTCTCTCTCTCTCTCTCTCTCTCTCTCTCTCTCTCTGCACCACATTAATGGTTAGTTTGAATAGATTTAACTAAATGAGCTTATTTAACTTAAAATATCCTTAGATAATTCATAGAAATAGAACTTATTCTATTTTATGTCCTTGATTATAAAAATCGAACTAGAATTAAAATGAAGATGAAGATTAATTTACCAAAATAACAATACTTTTATTCAGCAATAAAAAAACACTCGCGAGTAATAACATTGGAAGCTTAAAAGCAAAGAGAAGGTATATAGGAAAGTAAACGAAAGAAATCAAGAACATCAAAGGAAGAGAATGGGAAAATATAAAGAAAAACAAAAATAGACGAAGGGAATTGGAACAGTCAAAAGAAATGGATGAACTTGAACACGAGGAATTTAAGTAAAGGCGCAACAAAGAAACGAAAAAGCAGAAAAAGGATGAGAAAATGGTGATTTTGCCTCTCTCTCTCTCTCTCTCTCTCTCTCTCTCTCTCTCTCTCTCTCTCTCTCTCTCTCTCTCTCTCTCTCTCTCTCTCTCTCTCGACGTGGAGAGAAAACCAATTATAAAAAAATTATGAAGGAGGGAAATTGACAAATTTATTTGTATCAAATGAAGTAATTTTTTCTCTTAGTTTTATCTTATTATTTCCTTGACAATTTTTACTATTATCTACGTAATTACTTTACAGTATTATGTAAGAATTTATTCCTGTTTATATTTTCTAGATTTGTTTCTATAAAAAAGTCTCTTTGATTCTTGATTCATTCCTGTCATTCTTTCTTCCAATTCACGAGAAAAGTATTATGGTACAAAGTAATCCAGTAGAAATACACAAAATGTATATTTTCTCAGTCATCAGATTTTCAAAATCTATTAAGACTTTTCAGTTTCACATTATACACATTCTAAGTTAAATCTCTTTTCCAGCCTAATTTCCATCACCAGCCCAGAACCAATGGGAACAAGAAAGACGGAAATTCATCTATAATTCTTTCAATCCACTGAACGCAGAATCCAAAAAAGGATATTCAGTTTTGAAGATTGACGAGTATAGCCTTTACTATGACTCGAATAATATCATTTCGCCTTTTCTTAGGCCTACCAGGAGTAATTGATTATTTTCGTCCGGTTTCCAGCGGCCTATGGAAAATTATTTTATTGGGCCTATGATAAAAGATGTTTGTTTGTTCTATGAATAAAGATATTTCTTGGGCCTATGAAAAAAAAGATGTTTCTTGGGGTTATGAAAAAAGATGTTTTTTGTTTTATGAAAATGATGTTTCTTTGTCTTATGAAAAAGATATTGCTTGGTCATATGAAAAAAAAAAGATGTTACTTTGGCCTATGAAAAAGATATTGCTTGGTCCTATGAAAAAAAGGTGTTTCTTGGTCATATGAAAAAATATGCCTTTTTTTTCCTATGAGAATAAATGTTTCTTTTGTCTAGGAAAGAAAAGAAGTGTATCGGAAATGGGTGTTATTGGGTAACCAAAAGAAATCCAACGATCTCTCTCTTCCTTTCTTGTTCTCCTGAGATGCGACCAGTAACAGTCAGACAACAACCAGGTACATGATATGCTAATTGCGTCAACCTTTTCAAGGAAAAAATGTCATATAATTTCTTCCTAGCCCAAGAGAGAGAGAGAGAGAGAGAGAGAGAGAGAGAGAGAGAGAGAGAGAGAGAGAGAGAGAGAGAGATATGACAGGTTCAATTATGGTACGAATTTCATGAAATTAAATAAAAAAGAATCAAAACATGATGAGTTTCAGGTAAACAAAATCGTTGTTGTGCCGAGATTGAACTCTTGTAAACTCATTACGTATTTCCTCTGTTATGGTTATGTGAGTAATTACCACCTGGAGGCCATTAAAAGCAATTGGTTCTTGTGACATATCAAGTCTGTTACAAAGGAGGAAGGCTCTCGCGGGGTGAAGACTTAATTAGGATTGGCAAACGACATAAAAAACAAATAATGTCTTTGTAGAAATTAATTGCTTTCGTCTGGAGTCCAAACTGTCTTTGATCTTACAGTATGAACTCTTTGTTGCTGGTGTCCTTGGTAACAATGATCTGAAAATATAATATTATGGGGAATCTGTTATCATTCCTTTTGGAACTTTGTTTTACAGCTTTGGAAACTTGTTTATATATGAAATATCTGTTTCTGACGTTGTTAATAGTTTATATAGAACATATCTGTTCTGACGCTGTTACTGTTTTTAGAATGATATATTGTTGATTTATTCTCATCATTTATTTATTTCCTTATTTTATTTCCTCAATGGGCTATTCTTCCCTATTGGAGTTCTTGGGCTTATAGCATCTTGCTTTTCCAACTAAAAGTTGTAGCTTGGCTAGTAATAATAAAAATAATGATAATAATCTGAATAGCTGACTGCAAAGTTTTAAGATTTAGCGTCTAATGATCCGGAATATAAACAAAAAAAGGGATTATGTGAAAGCCACGTTCGATCAGTTTTGAATAAAGAGAAAAAAGTATCTAATAGTATCAATAACACAAGTTTTCGAAAGGAGATTTCCATATCAAAGTTTTATTCTGTATCTGATTTATCTCCAAGAAGTTTCATTATTACTAGTTGTGATCACAAAACACTCGTAGTAGATTGAAGAATTAGCTAATCAGTTTATAATGTCTGAGACTGAAATCGAGCTATTTAAGGCAAGATTCATTTGAGTTCCTGAAAGAAATATTGTGTGTCAGACTGGTAAGCCATTTCAAATGAGGGAATAATTTTGAAATCCATAAAGAAAAGCTGTATCAAATAAGGAGACATTGTATTAATGTCATAAGAAAATGGTTCAAATGAGGAGGCATCCCATTGAGTGCCAAACTGAGGAACCATGTTAAATCAGGAGACATTCATTTGGGTGCCAGGAAGAGACCTTGTCAAATAAGGATAGATTCATTTGCGAGCTAAGAAGAGAAAATTTGTGGGTATTTGTTTTTATGAGCATGCTCTACTTTTACTCCAAAATTAAGCAGTCCTGCTGCTCTCTTCTTCTTGTACAGTAATTAGGAGGTTCTTTAAATGCTGGGAAAGCAAAAATTAGCAAGATATGTTGCGCAAGGGGTTGGGTGTGGAGGAGGTACTAAACGACATGAAACTGACATAAATTTTTAATTTAGTATATATTTTGAATATAAACTGAATTTACACTGACGTCACGAACTTCTCTTTGATTAACTATGCTGACGATGTCAGTTGCAGGTCGTTTAGAACCCCCTTCACCAGCCCCTCCCACGCCCCTTGCGCAACATATCTTGCTACTTTTTTCTTTCCAAGCATTTAAAGAACCTCCTAATTACTGTACAAGTAAACAAATACCAATTTGTTAAATGATGAGATATCCATTAGAGTGCCAGAAAGAGAGGTGTAATCAAATGAGGTATCATTCATTTCAGTGCCAAACATACAAAGCTGTATCAAATGGGGATATATTCATTTGAGTGCCAAAACAAACCTTGTCTAATAAGATATTACTTATTTGAGGGCCAGACACAATAACTGTGTTAACTGAGGAGACCTTTTGGTAGTCAAAAAGTGAGACATTGTTAAATGAGATATCATTCCTTTGAGTGCTAAGCAGGGAAACTGTATCAGATGAGAAGATCTTCATTTATTATTATAATTATAATTATAATTATAATAATAATAATAATAATAATTATTATTATTATTATTATTATTTTCTAAGCTACAACCCAATTTGGAAAAGCATTGTGCTATAAGCCCAAGGGCCCCAACAGGGAAAATAGCCCAGTGGAGAAAGGAAACGAGGAAAATTAAATATCTTAAGAACTAATATTAAAATAGATATCTCCAATATAAACTATAAAAAAACTTTAACAAAACAAGAGGAAGAAGAAAAAAGAGATAGATAGTTTGCCTAAGTGTACCCTCAAGCAAGAGAACTCTATCCCAGGACAGTGGAAGACCATGGTACAGAGGCTATAGCAGTACCCAAGACTGGAAAAACTGTGTCAGAGGGGGGGATGTTTATTCAAAATCAGGAACGAGAAACTTGCTTGAATGAAGGGATATCTCTTTGAGTGCCAGTCTAATAAGCTGCGTTACATGAAGAAACATTCATTCAAGAACCAGAAAGAGAGACTGTGTTAAAAGAAGAGACATTTCTTTGAAGGTCAGGCAGAGAAACTTTCAAATGAGAAGACATTAATTTGAGTACCAGAGAGAGATACTGTTTCATATGAGGAGACATTTCGTCGAGTTTTATAAAGAGAAACTGTTCAAAATAAGGAGCTACTTCTTTAAGTTCCACGGAGAGAAACTGTATCCAAGAACGAAAAATTGTCTTAAATATTGGAAATGAGGTTACATTCATTTCAGTGCCAGGAAGTGACACTGTGTCAAATGAGGAGACATTCATTTAGGTGCCAGACAGAGAAACTGTGTTAAATGTGGAGGTATTTTTTCAAGTTCCAGATAGAGAAACTGTTTGCAATGACGAAAGACTCCTTTAAACGTTGGAAATATAAACCATGACAATTGAGGTAACATTCATTTCAGTGCCAGGAACTGGCACTATGTCAAATGAAGAGACATTCATCTGGATGTCAGGCAGAGAAACTGTGTTAAATAACGAGGTACTTCTTCTAGGTCTAGACAGAGAAACTGTATCCTATGACGAAAGACTCCTTTAAACGTTGGAAATATAAACCGTGACAAATGAGGTAACATTAATTTCAATGCCAGGAAGTGGCACTGTGTCAAATGAGAAGACATTCATTTGGGTGTCAGACAGAGAAATTGCGTTAAATAACGAGCTACTTCTTTATGGTCTAGACAGAGAAACTGTATCCCATGACAAAAGACTCCTTTAAACATTGGAAATATAAACCGTGACAAATGAGGTAACAGTCATTTCAATGCTAGGAAGTGGCACTGTGTCAAATGAGGAGACATTCACTTGGGTGCCAGACAGAGAAATTGCGTTAAATAACGAGCTACTTCTTTATGGTCTAGATAGAGTAACTGTATCCCATGACGGAAGACTCCTTTAAACGTTGGAAATATAAACCGTGACAAATGAGGTAACATTCATTTCAGTGCCAGGAAGTGGAACTGTGTCAACTGAGGAGACATTCATTAGGGAGTCAGACAGAGAAATTGCGTTAATAAACGAGCTACTTCTTTATGGTCTAGACAGAGTAACTGTATCCCATGACGAAAGACTCCTATAAACGTTTGATATATAAACCATGACAAATGAGGTAACATTCATTTCAGTGCCAGGAAGTAGCACCGTGTCAAATGAGGAGATATTCATTTGGGTGTCACACAGATAAACTGTGTTAAATAACGAGCTACTTCTTTGAGGCATAGACAGAGAAACTGTATCCAATAACGAAAAAAAAAAAACCTTAATTGCTGGAAAGATAATCTGTGACGAATGAAGAAATATACATTTTAATACCAGAAGTGGCACTGTGCCAAATGAGGAGACATTCCTCCGCCTTCCAAAAAATCCAAATCGTGTCAACTTAAGTAATATTCAGTGAGATAAAGTTTGTCAAACAAGTTAACAATGGGATACGGGGGAGATCAGCGTAGAGTAATGTAAGCTTTTAATCAGAATTCCACCAGTGATAAAAGCTTCAGTAATTCAATAATTTTTTTCTAGTTCTAAAAAATACCAGTTTTTATCTGCCATACCTCTTTTTATCGGTTCTGTCTAACTCAGTATATTTGGTGGCTTACCTCTTCCTCCCGTTAAAATGGTTTGGGAAGTAAAACTTTTCGCAGTGAAATGATATAGCAATATTAGTTTTTGTTAAAAGTTTAATTTTGTGGAATTATTCCTCAATTTTCTTTGTTTTCGTAGTTGCTGTTGTGTTCTAGCCCAAGGATGTATTGAACAAATATATTTGCAAGATTTGTAAACATAGTAATGTCTCTAATATATGGAAATTGTCATAAATCAGTGAATGTGAAAGGCTATCTGTATCAAAAGTATTAAACATGGCTGGAAGTATTAAATTTAGAAAATATCTTATTGATATTAATTATAAAGGAAAATATCAATAGAGAAAAAATGGATACAGCACGAGCTAAGTGAATCCTATAGAAAGTAGTAAAATAAAAAATAAAATCAGAATAAAAAAGGTCACTACATAAGCGGAATTTATTTAAGTTTGGGTTTCAACGATGTTCAGGGAGCTATTACACCTGTGTGAGTCAATGAAAAAACTAAAGTTTATGAAGATTGGTAAGAAAGCTATAGTTTATGAAGAGCAATAAAATTTGCTATCAATAATTACCATAGAAATTTAGTAGTTTTAATCAATATTAAAATAAAAAAAAAGATAAAAAAAAAACGATGATAGGAATCTGAAACAAAGAAAAATTGACGTCAAAAGAATTGGGCCAATCGAACATCGGGAATATATGTGAGGGGGAAGAACAAGACCTTCGTCCCCCGACAGAAAAAAAGAAAAGATAAAAGAACTCAAAGACAATATTTGATAATTTTGAATGGAGTGAAATATGCCAAAAAAGAAAATCAAAAGTTAATTGAACCTTCTCTCTCTCTCTCTCTCTCTCTCTCTCTCTCTCTCTCTCTCTCTCTCTCTCTCTCTCTCTCTCTCTCTCTCTCTCTCTCTTTTGGAAGTGAGCAAATACCAAACATTAAAAACGATTAAAGAAAAAGTGCATGTTATTTTTCAAAGGCTTTGTAACCTTTGTCACAAAAGGAAGTCACCTTTCATCTTACTATCTATTATCTATCTATGATTCCTTTCATCTAAATTGTATCAATTCTATCCCTTCCAATGCCCATCTTTTTCCCAGTTATGAACGTAACTTCTTGAACCCTAGTTACCTTCGCCAACTTTGTTTAGATAGGCGTGTATTTGTTTGTATGTCTGTCGGTATGTTTGTGATTCGCCGGACTCAAAAACTATTTGACCAAATCTCAACCAATTTGGTGGGATGATTGGTCATGATCCAAAGATAATTCTATTAGATTTTGCGAGTGATTTTGAAAAAAGTCAAGGCCAAAGTTACGAAACAGTCAAAAACGTCTTTTTGACATATCAGGGCCAATTTTTATCTGATTTGCAGGGCACCAGTGACAAAATGTGCATAATTAAGTTGCGTGTCCTGTGATACGCAACATGATATAGCCGGAGGTATGTGCTCTATCGAGTGCTTGTTCTAGTTTTACCTGCCTTCAAGGTTTAACAAGTCGCTCATGGGCGGCAGAGGCATAGGACAGGGCAATGTACTAGAGTCAAACCATATTCAATATTCACCTCTCTCCCAAAGCTAGGACCAGGTAGGACTAGGCAATAGCTGGTGATGATTCAGCAGGTAGACCTATAGGGTCCACCAAATCAACCTTCCCTAGCTCACATTTATGAGTGCGTGTGAGGATTTTACTTTCAAATGCCTTAATGACTTTTCTATTTATATTATATAGATTTTACGAAGGACAAAAAACCCGGTATCCATCTTGAAATGCATTGTTAAGCGTTTGACATGAACTCATAATTTATTTGTGCGTTATTGCTAAGATTTATAAGTATTCTTGATAAAAATGCATACAATTTGAGTTTCCTTGTTTATCAAATAGATCACCATGGTGTTCCCTTATCTCTCTCTCTCTCTCTCTCTCTTTCTTCATATATATATATATATATATATATATATATATATATATATATATATATATATATATATATATATATATGAAGAGAGAGAGAGAGAGAGAGAGAGAGAGAGAGAGAGAGAGAGAGAGAGAGAGAGAGAGAGAGAGAATTTGTATAACGTCAGGTTAGGACTATCGCGAGATTCTGGGCAAAGTAAGCTCGATCCCTTGATGACGTCTCAACCAGTCATGTTGTCTCCCGCATTAATGGCAGTTACAACACATCCCTTAAAGTGATTATAAGTTATAGTTTGTAGTTTGTAAGGAGATGTATTATGACCGCTGCTAACGTGAGGAACAACGTGACTGGCTATGACGTCAAATGGGAGTGGGGCTTATTTCGCCCAAAATCTTTTTGGAATGACTATAGTGATAAATTACACAGATTGCTGAGTTTCATAAGAGCCAAAATAGTCCCTACAAGAAATTTGTTTCATTGTTTTCAGACAAATGAGATATTCCAGATATGACGTCAAATGGGGGTGGGGCTTATTTCGCCCGAAATCTTTTTGGAATGACTATAGTGATAAATTACACAGATTGCTGAGTTTCATAAGAGCCAAAATAGTCCCTACAAGAAATTTGTTTCATTGTTTTCAGACAAATGAGATATTCCAGATATGACGTCAAATGGGGGTGGGGCTTATTTCGCCCGAAATCTTTTTGGAATGACTATAGTGATAAATTACACAGATTGCTGAGTTTCATAAGAGCCAAAATAGTCCCTACAAGAAATTTGTTTCATTGTTTTCAGACAAATGAGATATTCCAGATATGACGTCAAATGGGGGTGGGGCTTATTTCGCCCGAAATCTTTTTGGAATGACTATAGTGATAAATTACACAGACTGCTGAGTTTCATAAGAGCCAAAATAGTCCCTACAAGAAATTTGTTTCATTGTTTTCAGACAAATGAGATATTCCAGATATGACGTCAAATGGGGGTGGGGCTTATTTCGCCCGAAATCTTTTTGGAATGACTATAGTGATAAATTACACAGATTGCTGAGTTTCATAAGAGCCAAAATAGTCCCTACAAGAAATTTGTTTCATTGTTTTCAGACAAATGAGATATTCCAGATATGACGTCAAATGGGGGTGGGGCTTATTTCGCCCGAAATCTTTTTGGAATGACTATAGTGATAAATTACACAGATTGCTGAGTTTCATAAGAGCCAAAATAGTCCCTACAAGAAATTTGTTTCATTGTTTTCAGACAAATGAGATATTCCAGATATGACGTCAAATGGGGGTGGGGCTTATTTCGCCCGAAATCTTTTTGGAATGACTATAGTGATAAATTACACAGACTGCTGAGTTTCATAAGAGCCAAAATAGTCCCTACAAGAAATTTGTTTCAATGTTTTCAGACAAATGAGATATTCCTAAAATAGTTTATAACCCTGTTGAAAACATGATGACACTACAATCAGGCAAGTTACAACTTCTGATTGGTGTAGGTGCATATTGGGCGAAATTATTTTTTTAAAAAGATTTTCGTTCTTTAGTTTTCATGATATTGAAAGCGAAAAACATTAAAAGAAATCCAATGAACACGGAAACAAAGTAATAATAAAAAACCTAAACAATAAGGCCGATATGATAAACGAAAACCTCAAGAAACATTTAAAGTGAAAAATACTAAGCAAATGATATTGAAGTTTTCCATTTTGACAACATCTGGAATATTTTTTTTCATTTAGTTCCCCAGACAACCAATAAATGGGATTACTCAAAGAAGCCGTAGTTAATATGGAAGGGCCAACGCCACAAATCTCAGAATTAGAAGCTGAAAGGAAACTGTTTTGATTTCAGAAAGTTGTGGAAGACCCTGATCCGATCCGAAAGCCAACTCTAATCAATGACTTGAATGAGCGGTAGAAATGAGCTGAATTGGTATCTAAAAGCGCTGTTGGGGTCCTGGAAGGAAGGTTGAAATCACACTACTGAGCTCAGTAAGAGCTGTTTCATCTCAGGAAGCTGTAAGCGTGCCATTAGGGTATCAGGTAGCCAACAGTCTTGACAGGTCTGTAAAGGAGCTTCCATTTAGGAAGCCAGTCACTTGCTAAGGAAGCTAGGAACCCCAAATCGATAGCCAAATCCGCTGTTCACGAATTTTCTTTGACGGCCCAAATTGAATATTACTGATTTGCTCTCCAATTGTTAACTGTTGATTATGCAAATTATACACCATTAGGATAAAAGTAACATATTCTTGGATATTTTTCGTACAAACTAAGCTGTGGTAATTAAATTTGCACCGCTAGTTCATTCAGAATCGTGAACTATGTAACAATTTTCGTGAATAATTAAGTCTAGGTCATATCTAGCGCCACTGAATGATCCACATTTTTACTCAATATTTTAACGTCGATGTCATTTTGTGTCATGATCTCATAATAACATTGACTGTGTGATGTCATGATGTTTTAATGCAATGAGATTTGCAGTTGTTTTGTGAATGATTGTTTATGCATGTTGATTTCCTTTGGGTGATGGAGCCTGCAGCTATGAAATTTAGACGTTAGGAACTCAATTCATTGTGGAAAATCCTTCATACTACGTTCAACTTCATCGTCATCATCGCCTATTGACGCAAAGGGCCTCTGTTATATTTCGTCAGTCGTCTCTATCTCGAGCTTTTAAATCAATAATTCTCCATTCCTCATCTATTTCACGCTACATAGTTCTCAGTCATGTACACATGCGCCACCCAACTCTTAACTTTTAACTTATCAAAACATAAATGACTTTGTTTAGGGAGAAAAATAATCTTTACCATGATGCACTTATTCCAAAATTAGTGTATAGATTCTTAGTTCAGTATGGAATTGTAAATTACGATGCTAAAGGAGCTATTTTAATCTTTTCTATTTTCTTCAATTAGAAAATTCCTTGGCTCTTTGGAAAGATGAATTTCTTCTTTCAAAAACAACCAAAACCTTATTAAGAGCTTGAAGTTAACTGATCGCACAATCTTAACCACTCCAGAGACAATCAGGCTCTTTGCCAAAAAAAAAAAAAAAAAAAAAAAAAAAAAAACATGGATGACGCGTGTTCAAAATTATCATATCTCCCATCCCCAGACAAAAAGGGAGCAGGAACTTTGCTATGTAATTTAGTTTAATGGACATTGAAAACCCTATTTCCGACCAAGTAAAAAAGTAAAATGCTTTTTTCTATAGCCTTTTCAAAACAATATTTCAAAAGCGATAAAGGGGCTTTTTGCGCAATCAAACAAATGCAGCAACTAACGTTGTCATTGGCTGTGTGTAACACTGGTTGTGTACGATGCAATTAGACAAGTAAATCTAACAAGAAATACATGCTACATACAGTTTATAATAAATAAATGATTTCATTCTTTCGACTGCATTACGAATGTTCAGTGTAGTATCAAGACCAAGAAGAAAACTATAGCAACAACCACGGCCCCCGTTCACCCCCCACAAAAAGAAAAACAAAAAAAGACTATTCAGTCCTTAAACTTCACCGAACCTTGAAGAGGGTTCTCCTCAGGATGGAATGCTGTTGGTTGAAGGATTATTTCCCGAGTAAGAAGAGAAGAAATAGTATGCAACGCCCTTATTTTATTCCAAGGGTGGAGAGACTAGGCCTACTGTCTAGTTGTACAGGGAGGAATCTATAATAATCAGTCAACCGTTGCTTTAAATAATAATAACGTATAAACATATATTAAAAATAGAACAAAAATCAATATGAGCTGCCCAGTTTGATTTTAGAAATAATCTTTCGTTACTAGAAATGTCTATATGAAACAGAAAATATGAAATACACAACTATTTACACGCAAGAAATATTGATAATATAAGAATTTGGATAATTGTGTATTATGACACTTACAATGAACAAGGACAACAAGAAAAAAGTAACACTGTTAGCTAGACTGATAACTGCGATGTATAATAAAAAAAATATAAAATCATAATAATATAATACAGCTTTATGGAATGAACGCTTAGCAAATCACCATATCCAATTTATCAAATGAGTTTCGTATGTTGTCATGAAAAGACATAGTAGTTTTCAACCCATCAAATATTCCAGATGACATTGTGGGGGTTCTCTCTCTCTCTCTCTCTCTCTCTCTCTCTCTCTCTCTCTCTCTCTCTCTCTCTCTCTCTCTCTCTCTCTCTGTCTTACTTGTGTCCGAAATTACAAAACTGAGAGATACATTCCCGCTGTCCATCATATGCAAAATAATGCCATTTGGAATATGAGAATTTTTAAGGCTTTTTCATGGATGTAACGTTGCTTTTTGAATCTCAAACATAGATTCTTACTCGAGCGGAAGCTTGTACACGCGCACACACACACATGTATATACATACTTACACACACACACATATATATATATATAAATATATAAATACACACACACACACATATATATATATATATATATATATATATATATATATATATATATATATGTATATATATATATATATATATATATATATATATATATATATATATATTTATTTATGTATGTATGTATGTATATATGTATATATATATATATATATATATATATATATATATATATATATATATATGTATATGTATATATATATATATATACATATATATATATATATATATATATATATATATATATATATATATATATACATATATATATATATATATATATATATATATATATATGTATATATATATATATATATATATGTATATATATATATACATATATATATATATATATATATATATATATATATATATATATATATATATATATATATATATATATATATATATATATATTTCCAAACGCCTCACGGAAGAAGCAGCTAGATTTCTTTGACCAGATGCCTTCCGGTCTAAGCAATGACCCACCACTGTTTCTAGACTACCAGGTTTTTATTAGCTGTCTAGATTGACAAAAGACAGAATAAAGTTTATAAAAACTTTATGAGTTAGATCCATTTATACTTCTATTAATCATAAAGGAACCTTTTAGTATAATATTTCAATTGTTTGAGAATCGCTGTGAATTTGGTGCCAAAAAGTTCATGAAAACTTCGGATTGAATTCCGTCAATCAAAGTCTGAACTGATAAAAGATTCACTTTCAACAACAGACTGACGTTTCCAGCCTGACAAACGGAACACGTTGTGACTGACAAAAGGATATTTTTCCCTTGATCTGGGAGTGCTGGAAATTGTGACGGAAATTGGATTTTAACTCACATCGACAACCCACATAGATAAACTGTGGGTAGGATTGCTTGAGGGATTTCATGTGGGCGAGGCTTATGGTTCAAACTCAGTATTTTTAGCTGTTGAAGCATAACTAGAGAAAAAATAAATAAATAAATAAATAAACAAATAAAAAACGAAAGAATAAGGAAGCCATGGTTTTCGAGGATAAATAGAAGGCTTATCTCAAAGTTTTTGGAATATTAACGAATATGTATAGATCTTTTTTTTTTTTTACATTATTTTTATAAAACAAATCCTATAAATTTTCCTTTATAATATTTTGGATGAAAAAATTAATGGGAAGTTTGCATTTTAAACCTTTTGAATAAAAAAAGTTTTTCGTTCTAAATTTTGGAATGATAAAAATGGAAAGCCTTTCCTATAATATCTATAATAAAAAAAAAGAGAATAATACTAATGAGCAAAGTTGAAGCCTCCCACTTAGGGCGACTTCAGGGTTACTATGGACCAGATCCAAACACACTTCTATTACACTTTAATTTATCCACTAACTATACATACAATCACATGAATTCATAGTTTTAATTGGAATATTAATGTCAGCCCTAAACCTATTCATTTAAGCAATAATGCTATGCCATCATATACTCACTTATATCATTATGAAAACTAATTTTACACAGTCAAAATTAATAGAAGAAACCACCACCTAATCTTATCGATATTACCAATCCTCTCCAATAAATTCAATAATAAAATTCTTGAATAATTACAATAAAGACGAACAGTGTGAACATATAGAACACGAATATAT
>NC_090734.1:111256829-111274329 GCF_036898095.1 Palaemon carinicauda | reverse complement strand
GAGAGAGAGAGAGAGCGGGGCAGTTCCCTTACTGGTATTTGTCACTGCAATTCAGATGAACAATTTTCGGCTAGGAGGAACTTTCCCCCAGGATCGCAGGACCTTCGATCCTTCGGTCCAAAGCCTATTCAAGATGAGCCATTGATGGGAAACAGAAATGCCCCTACCATCATTTCCTTACCTTCTCCTACAGTTCAAAACCCTCCTAGAGGAGTATACCTGATAGCTATTGAGCATACAGGTGGTAAGAAAACTATAGCTCATCGAGTTCCAGGGAAGGCTGTTTTGTGTTCACGAGAAGGACTCAAGTAACAATGAGTCATTCTGAACTTGTCGCCACTCAACAAGTTCATAAAAAACAGCAAGTTCTGAATGTTAATCCTTCTGAACATATGGACATTGTTCCAATTAGGGGTGTTCGTAGTCTTGTCAGACCTGAAAGGTGTCCTTCGGAACCTTCCAGTCAACCACCCCCCTTCCTCCTATCTAGAATTCATGTTACAGAGAGTAACCTTCATCCTAGGAAAGATACGTGTTGGACTCACAGTCCTAAGTATCTTCATGGGATTGACGAACTTAGTCACGTCAAAATCAAGCCTAGAAATAGTTCAGTTATTAATATACCTGATCGAGAGGCTGGAGTAGGCAGCACCCGAAGTGACTGGCCAATA
Organism: Palaemon carinicauda; assembly: GCF_036898095.1. Taxonomy (NCBI): domain Eukaryota; kingdom Metazoa; phylum Arthropoda; class Malacostraca; order Decapoda; family Palaemonidae; genus Palaemon; species Palaemon carinicauda. The sequence continues at coordinate 111,273,658 of NC_090734.1, read as the reverse complement.
TACTTGCAAAGAGATGACCCGGTACCCAGGACATCACGGATGCAAGATAAGCTTCTAGAAGTCTCGACTTTCTCCAGCTCAGGGGTTTCGATGGTTAAAAAACCATCGAAGCCCTCAGTCACATCAAATCTCCTTTCCCTTGGGAATATAAAAGGAACTCGCGAGGTCTGTCAAGAGACTCAGGTAATCAGTCAGATTTCCAAAATGCCAACAGGAAAAAGCGCTAAACTTTCCCCAGTTCGCAATAGTGACAGACCGGGTGCTAAGAGCACACCGGAAAGATGCGTTAAGAGCCTGGAGAAAACACGCATCAAACGCTTGAAGAGATAAAAAAAGACTGAGATCGGTCCCTCTTTAATCGCTTCTCTAACAAAAATTAAAAGAAGGTCCCAAGACTCTGCTGGCCCTTTCATGGGTGGGGAAGCTCCCTCCACACAGATCAGACTCCCTACGACTGATCTCGGACTCCGAAGCGATAATAAGACGTCACAATCGAACGTCTCATACAGTCTTGGTGAAGCTACCCATCCCTCTCTTAAAGGGACGGCACCTACCAGCAGTTCATTTACAACTGATCCACGATGTGAGGGTGGATACTCTATTTCGATCTAAACCGATAGAGTTGGAATGGTCCATGGACGCAGACATATTCCCTCCCGGAACTGCAATTCGACCTCTTCATCACGAGCGTCTTCAAGAAACTACCTCGCTATATATCCCCATACGAGGATCCTCTAGTGGGACTGATAGACTAGATGAGGCTGGTCCTAGCTCTGATCCTAGGTATATTTCCGAAGGTTCAGAAATTAACTGCCTTCGTTTTATCACAGAGAACCCAAACCCTTCATTTCATGATTTTCTCGCTCTTGCTGTTAGAAAAAGGTTTGGGATCTCAGAAGGCAATATAGAATTCTCAGAAGAATACAAGGTCAAGTCAACTAGAAGACAATATGAGTCTTCCTGGAAAAAGTGGGTTGCGTTTGTCAAAGCAAAAGGACCGAAAGAAATTTCAATGAACTTCTGTCTGTCCTTCTTTGTCCACCTTCATAACCAAGGTCTGGCAGCCAATATAATAAATACGTGTAAGTCAGCCTTGACTAGGCCTCTCCTATATGCCTTTCAAGTGGATCTGGCGAATGAAATCTTTAATAAGATTCCGATGGCATGTGCTAGGCTTAAGCCCGCAGTACCACCAAAGCCCATCTCTTGGTCTTTGGACAAGGTCTTACATTATGCCGCATCTGTGAACAATGAAGATTGTTTTCTTAAGGATCTAACCCAAAAGGTTATTTTTCTGTTTGCTATAGCCTCTGGGGCTAGAGTTAGTGAAATAGTGGCCCTATCCAGAGAGGAGGGTCACATTCAGTTCACGGAAATGGGAGAACTGAATCTCTTTCCTGATCCATCCTTTCTCGCTAAAAACGAGCTACCCACTAAGAGGTGGGGTCCCTGGAGAATCTGCCCTTTGAAGGAAGATGTCTCTCTATGTCCTGTAGAGTGTCTAAAGGTCTATCTTCGTAGAACTTCAGACTTCAGGGGAGGACAGCTCTTTAAAGGAGAAACTTCTGGATAAAATTTATCCCTAAAACAACTGGGGGCCAAGCTCACCTATTCTATTCGTAGAGCGGATCCGGACAGTACTCCCGCAGGTCATGATCCAACAAAGATTGCTTCATCACTGAACTTCTTTCAGTATATGGACTTTGAGTGTCTTCGTTCATACACTGGAGGGAAATCATCCAGAGTGTTTTACAAACACTCTGCAAAACAAGAGCATGAACTGAAATATTTCGTTATGGCGGCAGGTAGTGTATTAAAACCTGCCCCCTAATTACTGTGGTAAACAGTTAATGGTTTGGGACCTCACATGTCCTCGCACATGTACTGGGTGAGAATCATCCAGAGTGTTCTACAAACACTACGCTAAGCAAGTCCATGATCTGAAGCAGTATGTGGTGACGTCAGGTAGAATATTTAACCTGCCGTCTAATTCTAGGATGAACAGCTAATTGACTGGGACTGTCAATTAAAGGGAGAAGCGGTCATCCTTCTTAGGTGTGACCTCTTTTGATCAAGTGTTACCATGGTGACACTAGCACTGTTCAAAATCCCAGGTGTGGAATTATACAGATAGCACTAGTGCCGGTGTACGTAGTAAACAGTACAGATAGAAGTAACCAGTACAGGAATTATGAAGAGAAATTATTTTATAAATTTTCTTCAGTCTGAGAGTGGTACTCATCATTTCTTCCTTCAAGAAAGAAATATAGTATCTGTACTTGTTACAGGTATAATCCCATTGTCATACTACATTCGTTTTACTAACCATCTCTTTTAGTCATTTATTAGGAATAAATGCCTATTAGAATGTAGTGCGTCTGCTTTCACCAGACAATTGTATGTATACATGCCAGAGTTCTTCGACCTATCCTCATATATTTGTATGCTACAAATATTAGATATAAGAGACACTGATGTTAATTCAGCAAAATATACAACTATGAGACCTTTTGTATGTTCATTGTATACTTATGTTTGGTCATACAATATATGGAAACCTCGAGATCCCTTTTCTACTGTCTAGATGACTCTTCCCTGTAGGAGGCAGGAAGCACTAACATTGCTTATGATTAGTGATGATGACGAATAACGGTGATGTCAGGTGTCTCAATTGGTCCCCATGACCATAGAAAAGGTTGCTATAAGGTTAAGGCACTGATGAAAATCCACAGATACACTAATGCTCTGGTATGCTTCCATCAGGACGACATGGCTTGAGCCCAAAAAACGGATTTTGAGCGAAGCAAAAATTATATTTTTGGGTGAGATGGCCATGTCGTCCTGATGGCCCCACCCATCTCTTCTTAAAGAAAAGATCTTCACAGTATCCCTCCCGTGGTACTGTATCTGTAACACCATGCTCAATGCTACAAGGAATGTCCGCCATCGTGGGAATGGCGCTGTTGTATTCCCAATAGAAATACGAGAGCGTGGTTAGCCTTTGGACGGCTCCCTTTTATTTTGCCACGTCCTCCTCGAAGCGTAAAATGCTATTAGGGGTGTATATAGCCATGAGACGTGTCAAGAATGCGTCCTCTGATTACGCAATATCCAATTTTAATGGATATTCGCTCCAGGAGTTAGAATTCTGGATACCTTTGGTAAATTCTCTGGGATATATCACTGTAGTCAAATATAACCTAGGAAGCTACTAATGAAAGAACTTCCATCAGGACGACATGGCCATCTTTCCCAAAAATAAATTTTTCGTTTCGCTCAGAATCCGTTTTGAAAATATCATGCACTTTTCCTTTAATCATTTTCGATGTTTGGTATTTGCTCACCTCCAAAAGAGAGAGAGAGAGAGAGAGAGAGAGAGAGAGAGAGAGAGAGAGAGAGAGAGAGAGAGAGAGAGAGAGAGAGAGAGAGAGAGAGATAAGCCTACTTCACTTTTTATTTTTTTTTGGCATATTTTACTCCATTAAAAATTATCAAATATTGTCTTTGAGTTCTTTTATCTTTCCTTTTTTTCCCCGATGTTCGATTGGCCCAATTTTTTTACGTCAATTTTTCTTTGTTTCAGGTTCCAATAATCGTTCTTTTTTTTATCTTATTTATTTTAATATTGATTAAAACTACTAAATTTCTATGGTAATTACTGATAGCAAATTTTATTGCTCTTCATAAACTATAGCTTTCTTACCAATCTTCATAAACTTTAGTTTTTTCATTGACTCACACAGGTGTAATAGCTCCCTGAACATCGTTGAAACCCAAACTTAAATAAATTCCGCTTATGTAGTGACCTTTTTGATTCTGATTTTATTTTTTATTTTACTACTTTCTATAGGATTCACTTAGCTCGTGCTGTATCCTTTTTTTCTTTATTGATATTTTCCTTTATAATTAATATCAATAAGATATTTTCTAAATTTAATAGTTCCAGCCATGTGTAATACTTTTCATACAGATAGCCTTTCACATTCACTAATTTCTGACAATTTGCTTATATTTTAGACATTACTATGTTTACAAATATTGCAAAAGTATTTGTTCAATACATCCTTGGGCTAGAACACAACAGCAACTACGAAAACAAAGATAATTGAGGAATAATTCCACAAAGATAAACTTTAAAAGAAAAAATAGTCTTGCTATATCATTTCACTGCGAAAAGTTTTATTTCCCAAAACAGTTTAGCAGGAGGAAGAGGTAAGCCACCACATATAATGAGTGAGAGAGCCGAAAAAAGAGGCATGGCAGATAAAAACTGGCATTATTCCGAACTCGAGAAAAATTATTGAATCACTGAACCTTTTATCACTGGTGAAATTCTGATTAAAAGTTCGCATTACTCGACGCTGATCTCCCCCGTATCCCATTGTTAACTTGTTTGACAAACTTTATCTCACTGAATGTTACCTAAGTTGACACGATTTGGATTTTTTGGAACGCGGAGGAATGTCTCCTCATTTGACACAGTGTCACTTCCTGGCAATGAAATGAATATTTCCTCATTCGTCACGGATTATCTTTCCAACATTTAAGGGAGTTTTTCGTCATTGGATACAGTTTCTCTGTCTAGGCCTTAAAGAAGTATCTCGTTATTCAACACAGTTTCTCTGTCTGACACCCAAATGAATGTCTTCTCATTTGACACAGTGCCACTTCCTGGCACTGGAATGAATGTTACCTCATTTGTCACGGTTTTTATTTCCAACGTTTAAAGGAGTCTTTTGTCATAGGATACAGTTTCTCTGTCTAGACTTTGAAGAAGTAACTCGGTATGTAACACAGTTTCTCTGTCTGACACCCAAATGAATGTCTCCTCATTTGACACAGTGCCACTTCCTTGCACTAAAATGAATGCTACCTCATTTATCACGGTTTATATTTCCAACGTTTAAAGGAGCCTTTTGCAATTGCATACAGTGTCTCTATCTGGAACTTGAAAAAGTACCTCCACATTCAACACAGTTTCTCTCTATGACACCTAAATAAATGTCTCCTCATTTAACACAGTGTCACTTCCTTGCACTGAAATGAATGTTACCTAATTTCCAACATTTAAGAAAATTTTTCGTACTTGGATACAGTTTCTCTTTGTGGAACTTAAAGAAGTAGCTCCTTATTTAAAACAGTTTCTCTTTACAAAACTCGACGAAATGTCTCCTCATATGAAACACTATCTCTGTGTGGTACTCAAATTAATGTCTTCTCCTTGAAAGTTTCTCTGCCTGACCCTCAAAGAAATGTCTCTTCCTTTAACACAGTCTCTCTATCTTGTTCTCGAATGAATGTTTCCTAATGTAACGCAGCTTATTTGACTGGCAGTCGAAGAGATATGTAGATGTTTCTTTGTCCTATGAAAAAGATATTGCTTGGTCTTATGAAATAAAGATGTTACTTTGGCCTATGAAAAAGATATTGCTTGGTGCTATGGAAAAAGGTGTTTCTTGGTCATATGAAAAAAATGTGCCTTTTTTTCTTATAAAAATAAATGTTTCTTTTGTCTAGGAAAGAAAAGAAGTCTATCAGAAATGGGTGTTGATAGGTAACCAAAAGAAATCCAACTATCTCTTTCTTACTTTCTTGTTCTGCTGAGATGTGACCAGTAACAGTCAGACAACAACCAGGTACCTAATATGCTAATTGCATCAACCTTTTCAAGGGAAAAAATGTTATATGGTTTCTTCCCAGCCCAAGAGAGAGAGAGAGAGAGAGAGAGAGAGAGAGAGAGAGAGAGAGAGAGAGAGAGCGAGCGAGAGAGAGAGAGAGAGAGAGATGTTAGGTTCTATTATGGCATGACTTTCATGAAATAAAAAGAAAAGAATTAAAACATAATGAGTTTCAGGTAAATAAAATCGTTGTCGTACCGAGATTGAACTCTTGTAAACTCATTATGTATTTCCTCTGTTATGGTTATGTGAGTAATTATCACCTGGAGGCCATTAAAAGAAATTGGTTCTTGTGACATATCAAGTCTGTTACAAAGGAGGAAGGCTCTCGCGGGGTGAAGACTTAATTAGGATTGGCAAACGACATCAAAAACAAATAATGTCTTTGTAGAAATTAATTGCTTTCGTCTGGAGTCCAAACTGTCTTTGATCTTACAGTATGACCTCTTTGTTGCTGGTATCATTGGTAACAATGATCTGAAAATATAATATTATGGAAATTCTGCTATCATGCCTTTTAAAACTTTCTTTTACAGCTTTGGAGACTTGTTTATGAGGATCTGAATAGCTGACAGTAAAGTTTTAAGATTTGACATCTAATGATCCTTAATATAAATAAAAAAAAACATTATGTGAAGCCACGTTTGATCAGTTTTCAATAAAGAGAAAAAATTATCTAATAGTATCAATAACACACGTTTTCGTAAGGAGATTTCCATATCACAGTTTTATTCTGTATCTGATTTATCTTCAAGAAGTTTCATCATTACTAGTTGTGATCACGAAACCCTTGTAGTAGATTGAAGAATTAGCTAATCAGTTTATAGTGTATGAGACTGAAATCGAGCTATTTGAGGCAAGATTCATTTGAGTTCCTGAAAGAAATATTGCGTGTCAGACTGGTAAGCCATATCAAATGAGGGAATAATTTTGAAATCCATAAAGAAAAGCTGTCTCAAACAAGGAGACATTGTAGTAGTGTCATAAGAAAATGGTTCAAATGAGGAGACTTTCCATTGAGGGCCAGACTGAGGAACCATGTTAAATCAGGAGACATTCATTCGGGTGCCAGGAACAGACCTTATCAAATAAGGATAGATTCATTTATGAGCTAAGAAGAGAAAATTTGTCGGTATTTGTTTACATGAGCACGTTTACATTTACTCCAAAATTATACAGTCCTGCTGCTCTCTTCTTCTTGTACAGTAATTAGAAGGTTCTTTAAATGCTGGGAAAGCAAAAAGTAGCAAGATATGTTGCGCAAGGGGTGGGGGGTGGAGGAGGTACTAAACGACATGAAACTGACATCCATTTTCAATTTAGTATATATTTTGAATATATACTAAATTTACGCTGACGTCACGAACTTCTCTTTGATTAACTATGCTGACGATGTCAGTTCCAAGTCGTTTAGAACCCCCTTCACCAGCCCCTCCCACGCCCCTTGCGCAACATATCTTGCTACTTTTTAACTTTCCCAGCATTTAAAGAACCTCCTAACTACTGTACAAGAAGAGGGGAGATGTAGGAATGCATAATTTTGGAGTGAATGGACAGCGTGCTCTTGTAAACGAATTCTAATATGTTAGATGATAAGACATTCATTTAAGTGCCAGGAAGAGAAATGTAATCAAATGAGGTATCATTCATTTCAGTGCCAACCATACAGAGCTGTATCAAATGAGGATATATTAATTTGAGTACCAAAATGTAACCTTGTCTAATAAGATATTACTTATTTGAGGGCCAGACACAATAACTGTGTTAACTGAGGAGACTGTTTGGTAGTCAAAAAGAGACATTGTTAAAAGAGGTATCATACCTTTGAGTGCTAGGCTGGGAAATTGTATCAGATGAGATCTTCATTTATTATTATTATTATTATTATTATTATTATTATTATTTTTATTATAATTACCAGCATTTGAATTATTATCATTATTTGCTAAGCTACAACCCTATTTGGAAAAGCAGGATGATATAAGCCCTAGTGCCCCAACAGGGAAAATAGCCCAGTGAGTAAAGGAAACGAGGAAAAATTGAATATCTTAAGAACTATTATTAAAATAAATATCTCCTATATAAACTATACATTATATATATATATGTATATATATATATATATACATATATATACATATATATATATATATATATATATATATATATATATATATATATATATATATATATATATATATATATATACATATATATATATATATATATATATATATATATATACATATATGTATATATATATATATATATATATATATATATATATATAGAATATACACATATATATATATATATATATATATATATATATATATATATATATATACTATATATATATATATATATATATATATATATATATATATATACTGTATATATGTATATATATCTTTATATATATATATATATATATATATATACTGTATATATATATATATATATATATATATATATATATATATATATATATATATATATGTATATATATATATAGAATACACACATATATATTCATATATGTATATATATATATATACTATATATATATATATATATATATATATATACTGTATATATATATATATATATATATATATATATACTGTATATATATATATATATATATATATATATATATACTGTATATATATATATATATATATATATATATATATATATATATATATATATATATATATATATATACTGTATATATATATATATATATATATATATATATATATATATATATATATATATATATATATATACTGTATATATATATATATATATATATATATATATATATATATATATATACTGTATATATATATATATATATATATATATATAAATATATATATATATATATATATATATATATATATATATATACTGTATATATATATACTGTATATATATATATATATACATACATACATACATACATACATACATATATATATATATACATACATACATACATACATACATATATATATACATACATACATACATACATACATATATATATATATATATATATATATATATATATATATATATATATATATATATATATATTATTACGCTCAGGAAATTACGTGATTTCCCATGCTTCAAACGCCCCTGTTTTATTTTACATAATTCTTATACACACGAGCTCTCTAGCTTGGAGAATAATACGCATCTCTCAGACGTTAATATATACGAACACTGAATATCTAAAGGTCTGTTTAAGTTACACTCAAAACCAAAACTGGGGAATTACTTCACTTTTAACGGGAACTATTCTAAATGAAACCTCTTATTGGTGATTGAAATAATACACGCCTAACAAAAATATATATATTATATAAAAATAACAATGCAACTGTAATATGAAAAACAAATCACTCAAAATTCAAATCTGAACTAGACCTTAGACTTGAAATAAATGACACTTCAAGAATTTTACAATCACTTGTTTCAGTAGAAATTAATTTATGGAAATATTTAATTTTGACGATTAAGGAAAAAATTTGACAATTTAACACTACAGTAAATAAAAAATGACTGCACTTACCTATACGTAAATGTTACTCCCCGTCCTTTAGTCTCACATAAGGTTACAGAACAGTTAAGCAGAAATAAATGCACTTCACTTTTTAAACAAATCACACAGGGCCAGGCCCCCCCAAAAATGATTTTACAATGTACTCTCAAGCTCACCTCACTTCTTCGAAATAAAAAATTACCAAACGTTTCAAAAACACTATACAATATACACGATTGGGAGGAAACACTATTCACGTTGAAGAGGAAAACTATGACCGAAGAGGTGCTGTTGAGATGATTGGCGGAAGCCCAGATCTTGTGGAATGTCAGGCTGGATCTCTCTGTCTCTTATGCAATGGCACGCCCTTATATGTCATCCAAAGTCAGTCTAGAAACTTCCTGTTAACGGATTCTCGAAGCGCAGGGGTATGGTCCGGGCGGCCTCTTGACATCAGGCTGCCAAATTTGTAGTTTAAAAAAGGGTTCTATATGACTACTGACGATGCAACCCTCTCGGCTAACTCCCCCCACCTCCTCTCATAACATTAAAAAAAAAAAGAGAGTAAGGTTCAGTAGATAACCTTCATGCAACTTCCAACCACGTGGAAACATGATTCAATCCGTAGTGTTCATACCTCCTGTGTGTTATACATACCTTTTAATAACATTACATAAAGAAAAATCTTGCCATGGGATAGAATCGTCAGGAATAACTCAGAATAAATGTAAAAAAAGAAAAAGGACAGTTTAGGTCGTCGAAGATGAAAAGATAAAAGGACAACCAACCCTTTCAAAATTCAGCTTTTTTTTATTCAGTTTTTGTTTTCGATTGGTATTCACTCTCACCCTTTCGATAGAGGCAAAGCTGCAGAAAGAGAGAGAGAGAGAGAGAGAGAGAGAGAGAGAGAGAGAGAGAGAGAGAGAGAGAGAGAGAGGGAGAGAATTCCCTTACTGGTATTTGTCACTGCAATTCAGATCAACAATTTTCTCTCTAGGTTTGAGGTCACTGTAACTTCCTTCCTGCATTAAATATCGCCATTTCTTTTGGATATAAGTTCTACCTAAGTCATACAATCATTTTCTTAATTTCATCGTTTTCACTTTTACAGGTTTCTTATTTTATTACTTGCTTTAATTTCGTTATACACATGCACACATTATATATTTATATATATATATATATATATATATATATATATATATATATATATATACAGTATATATATACTGTATATATATATATATATATATATATATATATATACAGTATATATATACTGTATATATATATATATATATATATATATATATATATATATATATATATATATATATATATATATATATATGTGTGTGTGTGTGTGTTTGTGTGTATATGTATAAAGATATATTTATATATATACATATAATTATATATATATATGTATGTATATATATATATATATATATATATCTGTATATATACATATATATATACATATAAATATATATATATCTGTATACACACACACACACACATATATATATATATATATATATATATATATGTGTGTGTGTGTGTATATATACATATATATATATATATATATATATATATATATATATATATATGAATATATATATATATATATATATATATATATATATATATATATATATATATATATATTTATATATATATATATATATATATATATATATATATATATATATATATATACATATGTATATGTATATAATTGAAAATACGTATAGATATCTTTTGGTAAAGCAGGATGCTACATGAAGGGACTCCAACTAGGAAAATATCCCAGTGAGGAAACAAAATAGGAAAATAAATAAACTGCTTGAAAAGTAATGAATACTGAATAGATCTTTCATATGCAAACTATGAAGAGATACTTTGTCAGTCTGTTCAATATAAAAACATTCGATGTAAGTTTGAAATTTTGATGTTCCACTGATTCAACTGCTTTATTCGAAAGATCAATCCACATTCTAATCAAAGCTGTAATAAAACTTTTAGAATACTGTAGTATTGAGTCTTAAAATCTTAAAATAAGCAATATTTTTGTGCAGTTGAAAAAAAAATAGACCGAATGTGTTCCCTAAAAGTAAAGCTGCTGTTAAGAATGACACATAAATTTTGTAAGTCGTATAGAGTTAAAGAAACATTATCAATGCTGATATCTGGATGAAGACTAACAACCGTCCGAGACCTACTTACAATCATACATTGAGTTTTGTTAGGTTTTGACTTCACGCCTGTTAATTTGCACCATACACTAATTTTAGCTACATCTCTGTTAAGGGGTTCAACAACACAAGATCTATATTCAGGAGATATAGTTTATGCGGAGAGAGTAGCATCGTCTGCATATGCAACGGGCTTGTTCTCAAGGACAAAAAACATATTAGAAAAAGAAATGGGCCAAGAACACTACCCTAAGGAACAACAGATATAACATTCCTAAAGTCACTAAGGTAACCATCAACAATAATTCTTTGCAATCTATTACTTAAAAATTCAATAATGATGCTAGGAAAAGACCCACCCACTTCCAACTGTTTAAGCTTAAAGACAAGGGCCTCATGGTTAAAAGGGTCAAAGGCCGCACTATAATCAACGCCAATCATACTAACTTCCTGACCACAATCAAGGGATTTTTGTAGATCAGTGAGGATTGTAAGAAGGACATCATGAGCACCAAAGTCCTTGCGAAAGCCCAATTTTAGACCAGGCACAGACTATTATCTTTACCATAGATTTTTAGACGTATTGCCAATACACATTAAGAAAAAAAACTTTGGGTAATATGGGATATATGAAAATTGGGCGATAATGAGTAGGGCTAGAGGTGCTACACACACACATTTACCTAATCGAATTATATTACTAATTTTCCGACAAGTGCAAAAAATAAATTCTCCTGGCTAACTTGTGGGAAATAGACAAGTAAGGAGTCATGAAATCAGCGGTCTTTATCAGAGAAAAGTAGAAAGACCAACTAGGACTGTCTCCATAAGATTCAAGGTTCATCAAGAGAGTTTAAATTTTACGGGACCGAAAAGCTAATCTAGCTACTTTAGCCTAAGGAGAACAGGAATGAGGAAGATTATTACTCTGTTTACAGTCGAACACATCATCCAAAAGGGTTGTCTTTTCCTTTGGACAGTGAGTGACAAAGCCATATGGTTTAAGTTGTTCCAACTTCCATATCAGATCTGATTTGCTACCGTTCCAAAGATGATAGGCCTCTGGCATCTCCAAATAAGCATATCTACAATCATCATTGAAATAGCGTTACTCTTTCAACCGTCATTTCAATGCAAGAGAAGGGACGAGCCTATCACTTATGTTAACCAGATTCTCATTCAAGAAAACAACAGGCTCAACACTTTTATACAATTGTGACTAATTCAAATGTAAAAGATCACACAGAATGCCATTCCAGTCTGCTTGAAATTATGTATATGTATATATATATATATATATATATATATATATATATATATATATATATATATATATATATATATATATATTTCTTAGAAGAGCATGACACATCAGGAAGAGGCTACTCAGTATCAATTACTGATGAAATTAATGCATGAATATGTCCCAACAGGAGGACAAACCTTTCTTGTTATAATGCCAGGGGAGTCAGTGAATATTAATTCCACATTCATAGAAGGGATTATGAAAATCTGGGTGCTCATTCCTGATATACACTGCCATTCATCTTGGCACAGGAATGGTATCCTGTTTCAAAATTAATTATTAATATATATATATATATATATATATATATATATATATATATAAATATATATATATATATATATTTATATATATATATATATATATATATATATATATATATATATATATATATATATATATATAAATATATATATATATATATATATATATATATATATATATATATATGTATGTATATATACATATATATATATACACACACACATACACACATATATATATATATGTGTGTATATATATATATATATATATATATATATATATATATATATATATGTATATATACATATATATATATACACACACACATACACACATATATATATATATGTGTGTATATATATATATATATATATATATATATATATATATATATATATATATATATATATACCTGTTTACGGAAAAATATGCACTTTTACAAATTTATTTTCATACCATTACGTCGCAATGTTTCTAAAACTTTACGAAAATTATTATTATTTTCTTTGGCTGTTTTATGATATCGCCAATGACCTCAGCTGCAATGCCGCTGCTCCCTAGTACTGCACGACTTACCTTCCATAGATGAACCTACCTAGTGTTGAAGGCCGGGTGTGCGCTTTTGCTTTCTTCCGTGTCAGAAGGTAAAATTGTGTCATCTGTAGTGACAACAGGTCCTTGAAAGCTGCGTCAGAAAGTAATAGGAGTTTTTAACCCGATTAGAATTCCTGTGGAGTGATAAAAGGTTTTGTAATTGAATCATCTTCTCAAGTTCTGGGAAAACTTCTTACTGTATTTCATGGTGCATAGATTTCTTTTTTTTTTTTTTAGGGGGTGGGGGTGGGTTGGGAGCATGGGAGGGGGGGGGGGAGGCGGGATTATGGTTTTCCTTTAAAGAAATCATCACATCGCTTACTCTTTTGTTTGTTTGATTGTATTAGTGTTACTTGGTGTTATTAAAGAGTACTCTCTCTCTCTCCCTCTCTCTCTCTCTCTCTCTCTCTCTCTCTCTCTCTCTCTCTCTCTCTCTCTCTTTTGACGTGGTGAGAAAATCAAATATAAAAAAACAATGGAGGAGGGAAATTGACAAATTTATTTGTATCAAATTAAGTAATTTTTTCTCTTAGTTTTATTTTATTATTTCTTTGAAAATTTTTACTATTATCTACGTAATTATTTTTCAGTATTATGCAAGAATTTATTCCTGCTTATATTTTCTAGATGTGTTTCTATAAAAAAAAAATCTCTTTGATTCTTGATTCATTCCTGTCATTCTTTCTTCCAATTCATGAGAAAAGTATTATGGCACAAAGTATTCCAGTAGAAATACACAAAAAGTATGTTTTATCAGTCATCAGATTTTCAAAAATCTATTAAGACTTTTCAGTTTCATATTATACATATTATAAGTTAAATCTCTTTTCCAGCCTAATTTCCATCACCATCCCAGAACCAATGGGAACAAGAAAGACGGGAATCCATCTACAATTCTTTCAATCCACTGAACGCAGAATCCAAGAAAGGATATTCAGTTTTGAAGATTGACGAGTATAGCCTTTACCATGACTCGACTAATAACATTTCTCCTTCTCGTAAGCCTACCAGGAGTAATTGATTGTTTTCATCCGGTTTCCAGCTGCCTATGAAAAAAAAAAAAGTTTTCTTAGGCCTATGATAAAAGATGTTTCTTTGTCCTATGAATAAAGATATTCCTTGGGCCTATGAAAAAAAAAAGATGTTTCTTGGGGTTATGAGAAAAGATTTTTTTTTTGTCTTATGAAAATAGATGTTTCTTTGTTCTATGAAAAAGATATTGCTTGGTCATATTAAAAAAAAAATACTGTGGCCTATGAAAAACATATTGCTTGGTCCTATGAAAAAAGGTGTTTCTTGGTCAAATGAAAATCTTTGTCTTTTTTTCCTATGAAAATAAATGTTTCTTTTGTCTAGAAACGAAAAGAAGTCTATCAGAAATGGATGTTAACAGGTAACCAAAAAAAATTCAACGATCTCTCTCTTCCTTTCTTGTTCTGCTGAGATACGACCAGTAACAGTCAGACAACAATCACGTACCCAATATGCTAATTGCGTCAACCTTTTCAAGGAAAAAATGTCATATAGTTTCTTCCTAGCAATAGGGAGAGAGAGAGAGAGAGAGAGAGAGAGAGAGAGAGAGAGAGAGAGAGGAGAGAGAGAGAGAGAGAGAGAGAGAGAGAGAGAGATATGTCAGGTTCAATTATGGCACGACTTTCATGAAATAAAAAGAAAAGAATCAAAACATAATGAGTTTCAGGTAAACAAAATCGTTGTCGTGCCGAGATTGAACTCTTGTAAACTCATTATGAATTTCCTCTGTTATGGTTATGTGAGTAATTACCACTTGGAGGCCATTAAAAGCAATTGGTTCTTGTGACATATCAAGTCTGTTACAAAGGAGGAAGGCTCTTTCGGGGTGAAGACTTAATTAGGATTGGCAAACGACATCAAAAACAAATAATGTCTTTGTAGAAATTAATTGCTTTCGTCTGGAGTCCAAATTGTCTTTGATCTTACAGTATGACCTCTTTGTTGCTGGTATCTTTGGTAACTATAATCTGAACATATAATAATATGGAGAATCTGTTATCATTCCTTTTGGAACTTTGTTTTACAGCTTTGGAGACTTGTTTATATATGACATATCTGTTTTTGACGTTGTTATTAGTTTATATAGGACATATCTGTTCTGACGGTGTTACTGTTTTTAGAATGACATATTGTTAATTTATTCTCATCATTTATTTATTTCCTTATTTCCTTTGCTCACTGGGCTATTTTTCCCTATTGGAGCCCTTGGGCTTATAGCATCTTGCTTTTCCAATTAGGGTTGTAGCTTGGATAATAATAATAATAATAATAATAATAATAATAATAATAATCTGAATAGCTGACTGTAAAGTTCTAAGATTTGACATCTAATGATCCGGAATATAAATAAGAAAAGGATTTTGTGAAGACCACGTTTGATCAATTTTGAATAAAGAGAAAAAAGTATCTAATAGTATAAATAACACAAGTTTTCGAAAGGAGATTTCAATATCACAGTTTTATTCTGTATCTGATTTATCTCCAAGAAGTTTCATCATTACTAGTTGTGATCACGAAACCCTTGTAGTAGATTGAAGATATAGCTAATCAGTTTATAGCGTCTGAGACTGAAATCGGGCTATTTGAGGCAAGTTCCTGAAAGAAATATTGTGTGTCAGACTGGTAAGCCATGTCAAATGACGGAATAATTTTGAAATCCATAAAGAAAAGCTGTATCAAATAAGGAGACATTGTATTAGTGTCATAAGAAAATGGATCAAATGAGGAGACATCCCATTAAGTGCCAGACTGAGGAACCATGTTAAATCAGGAGTCATTCATTTGGGTGTCAGGAAGAGACCTTGTCAAATAAGGATAGATTCATTTGCGAGCTAAGAAGAGAAAATTTGTCGGTATTTGTTTACATGAGCACGCTCTACATTTATTCCAAAATTAAGCAGTCCTGCTGCTCTCTTCTTCTTGTACAGTAATTAGGAGGTTCTTTAAATGCTGGGAAAGCAAAAGGTAGCAAGATATGTTGCGCAAGGGGTTGGGTGTGGAGGAGGTACTAAACGACATGAAACTGACATAAATTTTTAATTTAGTATATATTTTGAATATAAACTAAATTTACGCTGACATCACGAACTTCTCTTTGATTAACTTTGCTGACGATGTCAGTTGCAGGTCGTTTAGAACCCCCTTCACCAGCCCCTCCCACCCCCCTTGTACAACATATCTTGCTACTTTTTGCTTTCCCA
>NC_090734.1:111231829-111251829 GCF_036898095.1 Palaemon carinicauda | reverse complement strand
GGTTATGGTTATTTTTGAAGGAAGAAATTCCTCTTTCCAAAGAGCCAAGGAATTTTCTAATTGAAGGAAAAGAGAAAAGATTAGAGTAGCTCCTTTAGCATCGTAATTTACAATTCCATACTGAACTAAGAATCTATACACTAATTTTGGAATAAGTGCATGATGGTAAAGATTATTTTTCTCCCTAAACAAAGTCATTTATGTTTTGATAAGTTAAAAGTTAGGAGTTGGAGGACGCAGGTCTACATGGCTGAGAACTATGTAGCGTGAAGTAGATGATGAATGGAGAATTATTGATTTAAAAGCTCCAGATAGAGACGACTGACGAGATATAACAGAGGCCCTTTGCGTCAATAGGCGTACGAGGAGATGGTGACGATGAAGTTAAAAGTAGTATGAAGGATTTTCCATAATGAACTGAATTCCTAACGTCTAAATTTCATAGCTACAGGCTTCATCACCCAATGGAAATCAACATGCATAAACAATCATTTACAAAACAACTGCAGATCTCATTCCATTAAAACATCGTGACATCGTAGAGTCAATGTTATTATGAGATCATGATATAAAATGACATCGACGTTAAAATATTGAGTAAAAAAATGTGGATCATTCAGTGGCGCTAGATATGGCCTAGACTTAATTATTCACGATAATTGTTGTATAGTTCACGATTCTGAATGAACTAGCGGGGCAAATTTAATTACCACAGCTTAGTTTGTACGAAAAATATCCATAACTATGTTACTTTTATCCTAATGAGAACGCTTGTTATCCTAATGATGTATAATTAGCATAATCAACAATTAACAATTGGAGAGCAAATCAGTAGGCTAATATTCAATCGGACCGTCAAAGAAAATTCGTGAACAGCGGATTTGGCTATCGATTTTGGGTCCGTAGCTTCCTTAGCAAGTGACTGGCTTCCTGAATGGAAGCTCCTTTACAGACCTATCAAAACTGTTGGCTACCTGATACCCTAATGGCACGCTTACAGCTTCCCGAGATGAAACAGCTCCTAATGAGCTCAGAAGTGTGATTTCAACCTTCCTACCAGGACCACAACAGCGCTTTTAGATACCAATTCAGCTCATTTCTGCCGCTCATTCAAGTCATTGATTAGAGTTGGCTTTCGGATCGGATCAGGGTCTTCCACAACTTTCTGAAATCAAAAGAGTTTCCTTTCAGCTTCTAATTCTGAGATTTGTGGCGTTGGCCCTTCCCTTATAACTTACGGCTTCTTTGAGTAATCCCATTTATTGGTTGTCTGGAGAACTAAATGAAGAAAAAGACTACAGATGTCAAAATGGAAAACTTCAATATCAATTGCTTAATATTTTTCACTTTAAATGTTTCTTGAGGTTTTCGTTTATCATATCGGCCTTATTATTTAGGTTTTTTATTATTACTTTGTTTCCGTGTTCGTTGTATTTTTTTCTAATGTTTTTGTCGCTTTCGATCTTATGAAAACTAAAGAACAAAAATCTTTTTTAAAAAATCATTTCGCCCAATATGCACCTACACCAATCAAAAGTTGTAACTTGCCTGATTGTAGTGTCACCATGTTTTCAACAGGGTTATAAACTATTTCAGGAAAATCTCATTTGTCTGAAAACATAGAAACAAATTTCTTGTAGGGACTATTTTGGCTCTTATGAAACTCAGCAATCTGTGTAATTTATCACTATAGTCACCCCAAAAAGATTTCGGGCGAAATAAGCCTCACCCCCATTTGACGTCATAGCCAGTCACGTTGTTCCCCTTACAAACTTCCAACTATACTGACTTGAAATCACTGTATCTGTAAGGACTAAGGGATGTGTTGTAACTGCCGTTAATGCGGGAGACAACATAATTGGTTGTGACGTCATCAGGGGTGGAGCTTAGTTTGCCTAGAATCTCGCGATAGTCCTAACCTAACGTTAAACAAATCTCTCTCTCTCTCTCTCTCTCTCTCTCTCTCTCTCTCTCTCTCTCTCTCTCTCTCTTCATATATATATATATATATATATATATATATATATATATATATATATAGATATTTGTATATATACATATATTTATATATCTGTATATATATATATATATATAAATATATATATATATATATATATATATATATATATATATATGTATTTATATATAGATATATATATATATATATATATATATATATATAGATATATATATATATATATATATATATATATATATATATATATATATATATATATATATATATATATCTGTATATATATATATATATATATATATATATATATATATATATATATATATATATATGTATATATATATACATATATATATATATATATATATATATATATATATATATATATATATATATGTGTGTGTGTGTGTGTGTGCGCGCGCGCATGCATATATAACGGAACCCATGGTGTTCTATTTGATAAACGAGGAGACTAAAATTGTATGCATTTTTATCAAGAATGCCCGATGCTTATAGATCTTAGCAATAACACACAAATAAATTATGAGTTCATGTCAAACACATAACAATGCATTTCAAGATGGATACCAGGTTTTGGTCCTTCCTAAAATCTCTATAATATAAATAGAAAAGTCATTAAGGCATTTGGAAGTAAAATCCTCACACCCACTCATAAATGTGAGCTAGGGAAGGTTGATTTGGGGGACCCTATAGGTCTACCTGCTGAATCATCACCAGCTATTGCCTTGTCCTACCTGGTCCTACCTTGGGGAGAGAGGGAAATATTGAATATGGTTTAACTCTAGTACATTGCCCTGTCCTATGCCTCTGCCGCCCATGAGCGACTCGTTAAACCTTTAAAGCAGGTAAAACTAGAACAAGCACTCGATAGAGCACATACCTCCGGCTATATCATGTTGCGTATCACAGGATATGCAACCTGATTATGCATATTTTATCACTGGTGTCCTGCAAATCAGATAGGAATTGGCCATGATATGTCAAAAAGACTTTTTTGAGCTTTTCGTAAGATTGGCATTGACCTTTTTCAAAATCACTCGCAAAATCGAATAGAATTATCTTTGGATCATGATCAATCATCCCACCAAATTGGTTGAGATTTGGTCAAATAGTTTTTGAGTTAGGTCAATTACAAACATACCGACAGACATACAAACAAATACACGCCTATCTAAACAAAGTTGGCGAAGGTAACTAGGGTTCAAGAAGTTGTGTTCATAACTGGGAAAAAGATGGGCATTGGAAGGGATAGAATTGATACAATTTAGATGAAAGGAATCATAGATAGATAATAGATAGTAAGATGAAAGGTGACTTCCTTTTGTGGCAAAAGTTACAAAGCCTTTTAAAAATAACATGCACTTTTTCTTTAATCGTTTTCGATGTTTGGTATTTGCTCACCTCTAAAAGAGAGAGAGAGAGAGAGAGAGAGAGAGAGAGAGAGAGAGAGAGAGAGAGAGAGAGAGAGAGAGAGAGAGAGAGAGAGAGAGAGAATGGCCAATTCACCTTTGATTTTCCTTTTTGGCATATTTTACTCCATTCAAAATTATCAAATATTGTCTTTGAGTCCATTCATCTTTTCTTTTTTCTGTCGGGGGACGAAGGTCTTGTTCTTCCCCCTCACATATATTCCCGATGTTCGATTGGCCCAATTCTTTTGACGTCAATTTCTTTGTTTCAGATTCCTATCATGGTTTTTTTTTTTATCTTTTTTATCTTAATATTGATTAAAACTACTAAATTTCTATGGTAATTATTGATAGCAAATTTTATTGCTCTTCATAAACTATAGTTTTCTTACTAATCTTCATAAACATTAGTTTTTTCATCGACTCACACAGAAGGTGTAATAGCTCACTGATCATCGTTGAAACCCAAACTTGTAAATTCAGCTTATGTAGTGACTTTTTTTATTCTGATTTTTTTTTCCATTTTACTACTTTCTATCGGATTCGCTTAGCTCGTGCTATATCCTTTTTTTCTCTATTGATATTTTCCTTTATAATTAATATCAATAAAATATTTTCAAAATTTAATAGTTCCAGCGATTTTTAATATTTTTGATACAGATAGCCTTTCACATTCATTCACTACTTTATGACAATTTGCTTATATTTTAGACATTATTATGTTTACAAATCTTGCAAATATATTTGTTCAATACATCCTTGGACTAGAACACAACAGCAACTACGTAAACAAAGGAAATGGAGGAATAATTCCACAAAGATAAACTTTAACCAAAAAATAATCTTGCTATACATTTCACTGTGAAAAGTTTTATTTCCCAAACCATTTTAGCAAGAGGAAGAGTTAAGCCACCAAATATACTGAGTGAGACAGAGCCGAAGAAAAGAGGTATGGCAGATACAAACTGGTATTTTTTAGAACTAGGAAAAAATGATTGAATTACTGAACCTTTTATCAATGGTGGAATTCTGATTAAAAGCTCACATTACTCTGCGCTGATCTTCCCCGTATCCCATTGTTAACTTGTTTGACAAACTTTATCTCACTAAATGTTGCCTAAGTTGACACGATTTAGATTTTTTGGAACGCCGAGGAATGTCTCCTCATTTGACACAGTGTCACTTCCTGGCATTGAAATGAATATTTCCTCATTCGTCACGGATTATCTTTCCAACATTTAAGGGAGTTTTTCTTCATTGGATACAGTTTCTCTATCCAGACCTTGAAAAAGTAGCTTGTTATTTAACACAGTTTCTCTATCTGACACCCAAATGAATGTCTCCTTATTTGACACAGTGTCACTTCCTGGCATTGAAATGAATATTTCCTCATTTGTCACGGATTATCTTTCCAACATTTAAGGGAGTTTTTCTTTATTGGATACAGTTTCTCTGTCCAGACCTTGAAGAAGTAGCTTGTTATTTAATACAGTTTCTCTATCTGACACCCAAATGAATGTCTCCTCATTTGACACAGTGCCACTTCCTGGCACTGAAATGAATGTTACCACATTTGTCACGGTTTATATTTCCCACGTTTAAAGGAGTCTTTTGTCATGGGATACAGTTTCTCTGTCCAGACCTTAAAGAAGTAGATCGTTATTTAACACAGTTTCTCTGTCTGACACCCAAATGAACGTCTCCTCATTTGACACAGTGCCTCTTCCTAGCACTGAAATGAATGTTACCTCATTTGTCACGGTTTATATTTCCAACGTTTAAAGGAGTCTTTCGTCATAGGACACAGTTTCTCTGACTAGACCTTAAAGAAGTAGCTCGTTATTTAACACAGTTTCTCTGTCTGACACCCAAATGGATGTCTCCTCATTTGACACAGTGCCACTTCCTGGCACTGAAATGAATGTTACCTCATTTGTCACGGTATATATTTCCAACGTTTAAAGGAGTATTTCGTCATGGGATACAGTTTCTCTGTCTAGACCTTGAGAAAGTAGCTCGTTATTTAACACAGTTCCTCTGCCTGACACACAAATGAATGTCTCGTCATTTGACACAGTGCCACTTCCTGGCACTGAAATGAATGTTACCTCATTTGTCACGGTTTATATTTCCAACGTTTAAAGGAGTCTTTCGTCATAGGATACAGTTTCTCTGTTTAGAGCTTGAAGAAGTAGCTCGTTATTTAACACTGTTTTCTGTCTGACACCCAAATGAATATCTCCTCATTTGACACAGTGCCACTCCCTGGCACTGAAATGAATGTTACCTCATTTGTCACGGTTCATATTTCCAACGTTTAAAGGAGTCTTTCGTCATGGGATACAGTTTCTCTGTCTACACCTTGAAGAAGTAGCTCGTTATTCAATGCAGTTTCTCTGTCTGACACCCAAATCAATGTCTCCTCATTTGACACAGTGCCACTTCTTAGCACTGAAATGAATGTTACCTCATTTGTCACGGCTTATATTTCTAACGTTTAAAGGAGTCTTTCATCATGGGATACAGTTACTCTATCTAGACCATAAAGAAGTAGCTCGTCATTTAACGCAGCTCTCTGTCTGACACCCAAATGAATGTGTCGTCATTTGACACAGTACCACTTTCTGGCACTGAAATGAATGTTACCTCATTTATCATGGTTTTTATTTCCAACGTTTAAAGGAGTGTTTCGTCATTTCCTACTTTTTCTCTCTCTGGAACTTGAAAAGGTACCCCCATATTTAACACAGTTTTCTGTCTGACACCTAAATGAATGTCTCCTCATTTGACATAGTTTCACTTCCTGGCACTGAAATGAATGTTACCTCATTTCCAACATTTAATAGAATTTTTCGCTCTTGGATACAGTTTCTCTATGTGGACCTTAAAGAAGTAGCTCCTTATTTAAATCAGTTTCTCTTTACAAAACTTGACGAAATGTCTCCTCATATGAAACAGTATCTTTGTCTGGTACTCCAATTAATGTCTTCTCATTTGAAAGTTTCTCTGCCGGACCCTCAAAGAAATGTCTCTTTCTTTAACACAGTCTCTCTTTCTGGTTCTCGAATGAATGTTCCCTCATGTAACGCAGCTCATTAGACTGGCACTCAAAGAGATATCCCTTCATTCAAGCATGTTTCACGTTCCTGATTTTGAATAAACATCCCCTCATCTGGCAAAGTTTTTTCTAGTCTTGGGTAGTGCCATAGCCTCTGTACCATGGTCTTCCACTGTCCTGGGATAGAGTTCTCTTGCTTGAGGATACACTTAGGCAAACTATTCTATCTCTTTTTTTCTTCATCCTGTTTTGTTAAAGTTTTTTTTATAGTTTATATAGGAGATATATATTTTAATGTTAGTTCTTAAGATATTCAATTTTTCTTCGTATCCTTTCTTCACTGGGCTATTTTCCCTGTTGGGGCCCTCGGGCTTATAGCATCCTGCTTTTCCAACTAGGGTTGTAGCTTGGCAAGTAATAATAATAATAATAATAATAATAATAATAATAATAATAATAATAATAAATGAAGATCTCCTCATCTGATAGAGTTTCGAAGGAATGATACCTCATTTAGCAATGTCTCACATTTTGACTACTAAAAGGTCTCCTCAGTTAACACAGTTATTGTATCTGCCCCTCAAATAAGTAATATCTTATTAGACAAGGTTTCATTTTGGCACTCAAATGAATATATCCTCATTTGATACAGTTTTGTATGTTTGGCACTGAAATGAATGATACCTCATTTGATTACATCTCTCTTTCTGGCACTCAAATGAATATCTCATCATTTAACAAATTGGTATTTGTTTAGTAGAGCACGCTGTCCATTTACTCCAAAATTATTAAGTCCTGCTGCTCTCTTCTTCTTGTACAGTAATTAGGAGGTGAAGGGGGTTCTAAACGACCTGCAACTAACATCGTCAGCATAGTTAATCAAAGAGAAGTTCGTGACGTCAGCGTAAATTTAGTATATATTCAAAATATATACTAAATTAAAAATTTATGTCAGTTTCATGTCGTTTAGTACCTCCTCCACCCCCCACCCCTTGCGCAACATATCTTGCTACTTTTTGCTTTCCCATCATTTAAAGAACCTCCTAATTACTGTACAAGAAGAAGAGAGCAGCAGGACTGCTTAATTTTGGAGTAAATGTAGAGTGTGCTCATGTAAACAAATACCGACAAAATTTTCTCTTCTTTTCTCGCGAATGAATCTATCATTATTTGACAAGGTCTCTTCCTGACACCCAAATGAATGTCTCCTGATTTAACATGGTTCCTCAGTCTGGCACTCAATGGGATGTCTCCTCATTTGAACTATTTTCTTATGACATTAATACAATGTCTCCTTATTTGATACAGCTTTTCTTTATGGATTTCAAAATTATTCCCTCATTTGACATGGCTTACCAGTGTGACACACAATATTTCTTTCAGGAATTCAAATGAATCTTGCCTCAAATAGCTTGATTTCAGTGTCAGACACTATAAACTGATTAGCTAATTCTTTAATCTACTTCAAAGGCTTCGTGATCACAACTAGTAATGATGAAACTTCTTGGAGATAAATCAGACACAGAATAAAACTGTGATGTGGAAATCTCCTTTCGAAAACTTGTTATTGATACTATTATATACTTTTTTCTCTTTATTCAAAACTGATCAAACGTGGCTTTCTCATAATCCCTTTTTTATTTATATTCCGGATCATTAGACGTAAAATCTTAATACTTTACAGTCACCTATTCAGATCTTCATAAACAAGTCTCCAAAGCTGTAAAACAAAGTTCTAAAAGGAATGATAACAGATTCTCCATAATATTATATTTTCAGATCATTGTTACCAAGGATACCAGCAACAAAGAGTTCATACTGTTAGATCAAAGACAGTTTGGACTCCAGACGAAAGCAATTAATTTCTACAAAGACATTATTTGTTTTTTATGTCGTTTGCCAATCCTAATTAAGTCTTCACCCCGAGAGAGCCTTTCTCCTTTGTAACAGACTTGATATGTCACAAGAACCAATTGCTTTTAATGGCCTCCAGGTGGTAATTACTCTCATAACCATAACAGAGGAAATTCATAATGAGTTTACAAGAGTTCAATCTCGGCACGACAATGATTTTGTTTACCTGAAACTCATTATGTTTTGATTTTTTTCTTTTTATTTCATGAAAGTCGTGCCATAATTGAACATGACATATATAAATCTCTCTCTCTCTCTCTCTCTCTCTCTCTCTCTCTCTCTCTCTCTCTCTCTCTCTCTTGGGCTAGGAAGAAATTATATGACATTTTTTCCTTGAAAAGGTTGAAGCAATTAGCATATTAGGTACATGGTTGTTGTCCGACTGTTACTGGTCGCATCTCAGCAGAACAAGAAAGGAAGAGAGAGATCATTGGATTTCTTTTGGTTACCTGTTATCACCCATTTCTGATAGACTCCTTTCCTTTCCTAGACAAAAGAAACATTTATTTTCATAGGAAAAAAGGCACATTTTTTCATATGACTAAGAAACACCTTTTTTCATAGGACCAAGCAATATCTATTTCATAGGCCAAAGTAACATCTATTTTCATAAGACAAAAAACATCTATTTTCATAAGACAAAAAACATCTTTTTTCTTAACCCCAAGAAACATGTTTTTTTTTTCTTATAGGCCCATGAAATATCTTTATTCATAGGACAAAGAAACATCTTTCATCATAGGCCTAAGAAAACTTTTTTTTTCCATAGGCCGCTGGAAACCGGACGAAAACAATCAATTACTCCTGGTAGGCTTACGAAAAGGCGAAATGATATTAGTCGAGTCATAGTAAAGGCTAAACTCGTCAATCTTCAAAACTGAATATCCTTTCTTGGATTCTGCGTTCAGTGTGATTGAAAGAATTGTAGATGGATTCCCGTCTTTCTTGTTCCCATTGGTTCTGGGCTGGTGATGGAAATTAGGCTGGAAAAGAGATTTAACTTATAATATGTATAATGTGAAACTGGAAAAGTCTTGATAGATTTTTGAAAATCTGATGACAGAAAATATACTTTTTGTGTATTTCTACTGGAATACTTTGTGCCATAATACTTTTCTCGTGAATTGGAAGAAAGAATGACAGGAATGAATCAAGAATCAAAGAGACTTTTTATAGAAACACATCTAGAAAATATAAACAGGAATAAATGCTTACACAATACTGAAAAATAATTACGTAGATAATAGTAAAAATTGTCTAAGAAATAATGAAATAAAACTAAGAGAAAAAATTACTTAATTTGATACAAATGAATTTGTTGATTTCCCTCCTCCATTTAAGTTTTTTATAATTGGTTTTCTCTCCACGTCAAGAGAGAGAGAGAGAGAGAGAGAGAGAGAGAGAGAGAGAGAGAGAGAGAGAGAGAGAGAGAGAGAGAGAGAGAGAGAGAAAGGCAAAATCACATTTTTCTCATCCTTTTTTTGCTTTTTCGTTTCTTTGTTGCGCCTTCACTTAAATTCCTCGTGTTCAAGTTCATCCATTTCTTTTGACTGTTCCAATTCCCTTCGTCTATTTTTGTTTTCCTTTGTATTCTCCAATTCTCTTCCTTTAATGTTCTTGATTTCTTTCGTTTAATTTCCTATATACCTTTCCTTTGCTTTTAAGCTTCCAATGTTATTACTCGCAAGCGTTATTTATTGCTGAATAAAATGATTGTTATTTTGCCATTATATCTAGCGTATCCAAATTAATCTTCATCTTCATTTTAATTCACGTTCGATTTTTATAATCAAGGACATAAAATAGAATAAGTTCTATTTCTATGAATTATCTAAGGATATTTTAAGTTAAATAAGCTCATTTAGTTAAATCTATTCAAACTAACCATTAATGTGGTGCAGAGAGAGAGAGAGAGAGAGAGAGAGAGAGAGAGAGAGAGAGAGAGAGAGAGAGAGAGAGAGAGTACTCTTTAATAACACCAAGTAACACTAATACAATCAAACAAACAATTGAGTAAGCGATGTGATGATTTCCTTAAAGGAAAACCTTAATCCCCCCTCCTCTCCCCATCCCATTCCCCCACCCCACCCCCACCCCCTAAAAAAAGAAATCTATGCACCATGAAATACAGAAAGAAGTTTTCCCCGAACTTGAGGAGATGATTGAATTACAAAACCTTTTATCACTCCACAGGAATTCTAATCGGATTAAAAACTCTTATTACTTTCTGACGTAGCTTTCAAGGACCTGTTGTCACTACATATGACGCAATTTTACCTTCTGACACGGAAGAAAGCAAAAGTGCACACCCGGCCTTCAACACTAGGCGGAAAACTGATAGGTTCATCTTTGGAAGATAAGACTGCTAAGTCATGTAAATATTGTATATACATACACACACACACACACACACACACACACACACACATATATATATATATATATATATATATATATATATATATATATATATATATATACACGTGTGTGTGTACATATACATTTATGTGGGTAAATACATTCATACATACGTATATATACATATACTGTATATAGGAGCATACATTCATATATATACATTCATATGTGTATATGAAGGATTTTATATACACACACACACACATATATATATATATATATATACATATATATGTATATATATATATATATATATATATATATATATATATATATATATATATATATATATATATATGTGTGTGTGTGTTTGCGTGTATATATGTGGTTTATATATATATATATATATATATATATATATATATATATATATATATATATATATATATATAAATGTATAAATATTTGAACATATATATATATATATATATATATATATATATATATATATTTATATATATATATATGTCCTAATTCATGTATATAGATGTGTGTTGTACGTCAAGGTAAATAAACTCAATATTTATGAGTATTCCACAAAAACCTATATCTCAGCATGTTATTGTAAAAGATTGCATTTTGGTAGCGAAGGGAATTTAGTTGCCTTTAGGCGCTCGAGTTGACAAGTCCCTTACCTGAGAGGGTAGCTGTGTACGGTGTACTTATGAACGAACCTTTTGTAATAAGTGAAGAAAACCCATATTGCGACGTCTCATTATCCGTCTACATGGGTCATATTGGTGTCAGATGTAAAAATACGTCTGTTTGTATATGCTGTGAGTGAAGTTGTTTTTTGAGCCGATAAAATGAAAGCTCAAGATGCCTAGATACAAAAGGACTAGCATAGCAGACGCTGCTGTTGCAGGAGATGAGTACAAAGGAGCAGTGGGATATAGCATTCCCATTGAAGAATATAGACAGGAAATTAGAACACAAGAATTGGAAAATAGGTTAGATAACTTACAACACTTAGTGAACAGATTGTTAGTGGAACGAGAACAGGAGCGGTGCGCAACCACAGCATATCCAACGTACACAGACAAAGTCCAAACGCACAAAAGTGAAAGTACACATGCAGAGCCAAGTGAAGATACGCAAATCATAGTTCAAAAGTTGCCAGAACTCCAGGCAAGAGTTAGGCCTTTTGATGATCAACGGCCTAACGAAGGTTTTCAATCGATTGAAATGTTTTTGAGAGACATTTAAGTAGCCGCATATGTGTGGTCGGAGAGAGAAAGAGCTATTTATGTAATTAGAAATATTCTCCTGAAATGGAGGTAATGTGTTGGCCACAAGACAGTTTGAAAAGTTATACTGAAATAAAACGTCTTTTAATTGAGAAGTATGACTTACCTGATGCGGGAAAGGGAGACATAAAAGAAAATTACAAGCCCAAAATTCAGGAAGGTGGATCAGTTCTTAGTTTTGTAACTTGCATTTTTCAAAATTGCGATTCGTTTGCTACCCGGAGTGCCAATCTCCCAGAAGGTGATAAAAAAGCAATTGCCCATAAATATATTCGCAGATTAGTAAACCCGTATTTATGTGGTTATTTGTTCGATGACAATCGCTCGTTAGCAGACGTAGTGAGTGTGATACAAAACATTTTAGACAGTTTGACAAAAAAAAAAATGAGTGGGAATAACGGGCCCGATTCCGAGAAGTTGGAAGCCATGAGAGGCAATCGACCCCTTAAGGGGGGTAGAGGAGAGCGCAGAGTTAGCAGTCTTCAAATGCTGGCTGTGTGGGGGAGAGGGGCACCGATGAGTGGAGTGCCCCACCCAAGGATCCCCTGGCTGTTACACTTGTCAGGTCTACTGTCATCTATCTCGAGAGTGCTCAGCAAAAAACGTCCAGGGCGGGCGGGCTGTGGCACATGCACACCTCCCCTGTCCCATCATCCGAGGAAAAGGAAACAGAGGAAGGGGGAGACGAGGGAGTTCAATGCCCTCAACCCCCCCTCGTATGACATCGCAAGCAGTAGTAGAGGAAGCGGTGACGACAGACGTGGTGACAGAGCAAGCACTGGGACCTCCATCGGTAACCCCGACCTTACCCCTGCAGTACTAGGGAGCAGCGGCATTGCAGCTGAGGTCATTGGCCCGTGCCCCATATCTTGTAATGGCCATCTAGGAATGTTAGCAGTTAGGATTGACCTTCCAGATAAATCCATTCAATTGCTGATCGACACAGGAGCCAGTGTTTCACTGATTGAAAAAAGATTTTTATCAAACCGACTACAGTCGGAGGCATCCATCGTTCTTGTCACGCCAGGAGGAAATAAACTACACATAAACCATATAACAGTCGTTAACTTTAAGGTGGGGTCTGTGAAGTTTGCGCATGATTTTTTTGTCTTGCCACCCTTGGGAATTCCAGGAATCGATGCTATTTTGGGAATTTGTTTCATCTCTAATAATCAAATATGCATTTTTGGGGTAAAAGATATAATAACAGTAAATGCAGGAGAGTACATTTTGCCGATAGAAAGTCATGAGGGGGTAAGTGCGTATGTGAGGTCAGAGAGACATGTAAGTAAGGTAACAGCTGTACCTGAGAGAGGAGAAGTGTTGTCTCCCCAGACACTTGCGAGCATATCAGTGACCCCGTGTCGCCCTCTTGTGGAGGGAACCAGGATCGTTGTTAAACCCCATGACAATTGGTCCCATATGATATTAGAGGGCTTGACAGAAATAAAAGAGAACAGAACTGATATAACGATAGTGAATTTGTCAAATAAAAGAGTTGTATTAGGAAGTGATTCTGTGTGTGATTTAGAGTTATGTGAAATTGCTTATAATGGGATGTTGTGAGCCACAACTCCAGGCCGCACAGACGAACACACTCAAAATTTGATTATGCAAGCACGAAAATTATGTCCGTCAGAATATCAACCTGTAGTTAGAGACATTGTCAATAATTATTCCGATGTAATTGCAATTGGAGATGAGCCACCCAGGAGGATAGATCGATTTCCCTTTAGCATTGAAACTGGGCAGGCGGAGCCGATCAGGTCAAGGCCCTATAAGGTACCCATTCATTTCCAGGGAGACAGAAAGGGAAATTAATAGATTAAGGGAATAAGGGATAATCGTGGAGAGCGAATCCCCTAGTTTCTCCAATTGTAGCTGTTAGGAAAAAGGATGGCTCGGTAAGATTGTGTTGATGGAAGCTGAATGCAGTCACTAAGGATAATACATTTCTATTACCCTCAATCGAAGAATTACTTGTGAAATTACAGAATAGTAAATATTTTATAACTGTCGATTTAAAATTTGGATACTATCAAATACCCATTCAGGAAGACAGTAAATGTAAAATGGCATTTATAGCTAACGATCAATTATTTCAGTCTAATTTTTTTCCTTTCGGTGTTAAAAATGCTCCAAGTCATTTCTCTGGAGTAATGATGGCGGTTTTGTCTCCCTTAGAGGTTTAGAGGTCGCTCATGAATGGCAGAGGCAAGGAACAGTGACATTGCCCTAGCAATGAGAGAATAACCATATATTATATGATTAGCGCCCAAGCCTCCTCTCCACCCGAGCTAGGACCAGGGAGGGCCAGGCAGTGACTGCTGATGACTCAGCAGATAGACTTAT
Source organism: Palaemon carinicauda (assembly GCF_036898095.1). Classification (NCBI taxonomy): domain Eukaryota; kingdom Metazoa; phylum Arthropoda; class Malacostraca; order Decapoda; family Palaemonidae; genus Palaemon; species Palaemon carinicauda. The sequence goes on along the minus strand of NC_090734.1, from coordinate 111,237,435 downwards.
AGGCTCCCCCAAATCCCCTAACCTTAGCACACAAGGATGGTAAGGTTGCAGACACTAATAGCACTAACGAGTCTGAGCGGGACTCGAATCCCCGACCGTCAAACACCAGGCAGAGACATTACCAATCAGGCCACAACAACCCTTACTCCCTTACTTACTTCCTTAATTGGCCATAACGTTCTTGTTTATTTAGGCGATTTCATAATTACAGGGATAACGGCCGAAGAACATAATAATAATATTCGTAAAGTTTTAGAAGCATTGCGACGTAATGGTATGAAAATCAATTTGTCAATGTGCAAACTTTTCTGTAAACAGGTATATATATATATATATATATATATATATATATATATATATATATATATATATGTATATATGTGTGTGTGTATATATATATATGTGTATATATACATATATATATATATATATATATATATATATATATATATATATATATATATATATATATACACACGCACACACACACACACACATATATATATATATATATATATATATATATATATATATATATATATACACACACACACACACACACACACATATATATATATATATATATATATATATATATATATATACATACATATATCAATAATTAATTTTGAAACAGGATACCATTCCTATGCCAAGAGGAATGGCAGTGCATATCAGGAATGAGTACCCAGTTTCTCATAATCCCTCCTATGAATGTGGACCTAATATTCACTGACTCCCATGGCATTATAACAAGAAAGGTTTGTCCTCCTGTTGGGACATAATCATGCATTAACTTCATCAGTAATTAAGACTGAGTAGCCTCTTCCTAATGTGTCACACTCTTTTAAGATATAGACATATATATAATGTCAAGCAGACTGGAATGGTATTCTGTGTGACCTTTTACATTTGAATTGGTCACAATTGTATAAAAGTGTTGAGCCTGTTATTTTCTTGAATGAGAATCTGGTTAACATAATTGATAGGCTTTTCCCTTCTCTTGCATGGAAATGACGGTTGAAAGAGTAATGCTATTTCAATGATGATTGTGGACATGCTTATTTGGAGATGACAGAAGCCTATTTTCTTTGGAACGATAGCAGATCAGATCTGATATGGAAGTTGGAACAATTTAAACCATATGGCTTTGTCACTCACTGTCAAAAGGAAAAGACAACCCTTTTGGATGATGTGTTCGACTGTAAACATAGTAATAATCTTCCTGATTCCTGTTCTCCTTAGGCTAAAGTAGCTAGATTAGCTTTTCGGTCCGGTAAAATTAAAACTCTCTTGATGAGCCTTGAGTCTTATGGAGGCATAGTCCTAGTTGATCTTTTTTATCTTTTCTTTAAAAAAAAACCGCTGATCTCTTGACTCCTAAGTTGTTTATTTCTCACAAGTTAGCCAGGAGATTTTATTTTTTGCACTTGTTGGAAACTTGGTTATATAACTCCAGTAGGTAAAGGTGTGTGTGTGTAGTAGCTCTAGCCCTACTCATTATCGCCCAATTTTTCATATATCCCATATTACCCAAAGCTTTTTTCTTAATGTCCATTGGCAAAACGTCTAAAAATGTATGCTGAAGATAATAGTCTTTGCCTAGTCTAAAATTAGGATTCAGCAAGGTTTTTGGTGCTTGTGATGTCCTTGTAATCCTCACTGCTGTACAAAAAATCTCTTTATTGTGGTCAGAAAGTTAGTATGGTTGACGTTGATTATAGTGCGGCCTTTGACCCTTTTAACCATGAGGCCCTTGTCTTCAAGCTTAAACAGTTGAAAGTGGGTGGGTCTTTTCTTAGCATCATTATTGAATTTTTAAGTTATAGATTGCAAAGAATTATTGTTGATGGTTATCTTGGTGACTTTAGGAATGTTATATCTGTTGTTCCTTAGGATAGTGTTCTTGGCCCATTACTTTTCCTAATATATTGTTTGTCCTTGAGAACAAGCCTGTTGCATATGCAGACGATGCTACTCTCTCTGCATAAATTATATCGCCTGAACGTAGATCTTGTGTTGTTGAACCCCTTAACAGAGAAGCAGCTAAAATTAGTATATGGTGCAAATTATCAGGCACGAAGTCAAAACCTAACAAAACTCAATGTATGATGGTAAGTAGGTCTAGGATGGTTGCTATTCTTTATCCAGATATCAGCATTGATAATGTTTCTTAAACTCTATACGACTTACAAAATTTATGTCATTCTTAACAGCAGCTTTACTTTTGAGGAACACATTCGGTCTATTTTTTTTTTCAACTGCACAAAAATATTGCTTATTTTAAGAATTTCGTTGATCAATCTATTCTAAAGAAATGTTTTAATTTTTTCATTCTACCTTGTTTTGAATATTGTTTTCCCCTTAGGTGTTCAAATACTGGGTGTCATCCTAATTTGTTGTTCAATAACTTACGATCTCTTGAATTGCTTATTCCTGATCCAGATATTAATCTCTAGGATCATCGACCAGTAAGTTCTTAGTGCGAGTTGCATAAGATTTTTCATAATTTTGAACATCATTTGAATTCAGATCTTCCCAGAATGCACTCTCCTGTACGTAGTAATAGGTATGCAGTTAATTCTAACTCTTGCCTTATTCATCATGAGACTCAATACTAAAGTATTCTAAAAGTTTTATTACAGCTTTGATCAGAATGTGGATTGATCTTCCGAAAAGAGCAGTTGAATCGGTGGAACATCAAAAATTCAAACTTACATCAAATGTTTTTATATTGAACAGACTGAAAAAGTATCTCTTCATAGTTTGTGTATGAAAGATCTATTCAGTATTCATGACTTTTCATGCAGTTTATTTGTTTTCTTATTTTCTTTCCTCACTGGGATATTTTCTTTCATGTAGCCTCCTGCTTTTCAAAAAGATATCTATACGTATTTTCAATTATATACATATATATATATATATATATATATATATATATATATATATATATATATATATATATATAAATATAAATATAAATATAAATATATATATATATATATATATATATATACATATATATATATATATATATATATATATATATATATATATATATATATATATATATATATATATTCTTTTTGTTTTATTACGTCCAGCAAATTACGTGAATTCGCATATTTAAAACGAGCCTGCTTTATTTTACATAATTTTGATACATACGAGATCTTTAGCTTGGAGAATAATACGCATCTCTCAGACGTTAATATATACGAACACTGAATAGATAAAGGGCTCTTTACGTTAGACTATTCTAAAACCAACCTCTTACTTCGGTTCTAAGTCAGGGTTGTATGAGCAAGTTACTGGATTAATTATTGGGGATCAAAATAATACACACTTTACAAAAATATATATATTATATAAAAATAACAATGCAACAGTAATACGAAAAATAAATCACTTAAAATTCAAATCTGAACTAGACCTTAGACTTGAAACAAAATGACACTTCAAGAATTTTACAATAACTTGTTTCAGTAGAAATTAATTCATGGAAATATTTAATTTTGACGTTTAAGGAAAAAAGTTGACACTTTAAAACTGTAGTAAAGAAACAATGATTACACTTACTTTTACGTAAATGTTACTCCCCTTCCTTTAGTCTCACATAAGGTTACAGCAAAGTTAGGAAGAAATAAATGCACTTCACTTTTTAACCAAATCACACAGGGCCAGGCCCCCCAAAAATGATTTTACAATGTACTCTCAAGCTCACCTCACTTCTTCGAAATAAAAAATTACCAAACGTTTTAACAAACACTATACATTATACACGATTGGGAAGAAACACTATTCACGTTGAAGAGGAAAACTATGGCCGAAGAGGTGCTGGTGAGATGATTGGCGGAAGCGCAGATCTTGTGGAATGTCGGGCTGGATCTCTCTGCCTCTAATGCAATGGCACGCCCTTATATGTCATCCAAAGTCAGTCTAGAAACTTCCTTTTAATGGATTCTCGAAGCGCAGGGGTATGGTCCGGGCGGCCTCTTGACATCAGGCTGCCAAATTGGCAGTTCAAAAAAGGGTTATATATGACTACTGACGACGCAACCCTCTCGGTTAACTCCACTCACCTCCTCTCATAACTAAAAAAAAAAAAAAAAGAGAGTAAGGTTCAGTAGATAACCTTCATGCAACTTCCAACCACGTGGAAACATGATTTAATCCCTAGTGTTCATACCTCCTGTGTGTCATGCATACCTTTTAACAACATTACATAAAGAAAAGTCTTGCCATGGGATAGAATCGTCGGGAATAACTCAGAAGAAATATAAAAAAGAAAAAAGACAGTTTAGGTCGTCGAAGATGAAAAGATAAAAGGACAACCAACCCTTTCAAAATTCAGCTTTTTTTTTATTCAGTTTTTGTTTTCGATTGGTATTCACTCTCACCCTTTCGATAGAGGCAAAGCTGCAGAGAGAGAGAGAGAGAGAGAGAGAGAGAGAGAGAGAGAGAGAGAGAGAGAGAGAGAGAGAGAGAGCGGGGCAATTCCCTTACTGGTATTTTTCACTGCAATTCAGATGAACAATTTTCTCTCTAGTTTTGAGGTCACTGTAACTTCCTTCCTGTATTAAATATCGCCATTTCTTTTGGATATAAGTTCTACCTAAGTCATACAATCATTTTCTTAATTTCATCGTTTTCACTTTTACAAGTTTTTCATTCCTTATTTTATTACTTGCTTTAATTTAGAGAGAGAGAGAGAGAGAGAGAGAGAGAGAGAGAGAGAGAGAGAGAGAGAGAGAGAGAGAGATTTATATTCTGCAGTCTTGCTGAATATATCATCCCCCTTCCTTTTCAGAAAATGTCAGTTTTCATCCGCTAAGAAACCAATGCACAGCTCATCTTTAGTCAGTGGGCGTTATTCACGATGCCAAAAATCAGAAATGTTTTGCATTCATTTAATCCCGAGTCAAATATTTTGTAGATATATTCTTTGACCAGAAGAATCCTTTCAACTCATTCGTCAGTCTGGGGCTACAATAAAATATTAATAATATTAATATTACTTGCTAAGCTACAACCCTAGTTGGAAAAGCAGGATGCTATAAGCCCAGAGGCCCCAACAGGGAAAATAGCCCGGTGAGGAAAGGAAACAAGGAAAAAATGAAATATTTCAAGAATAATAACATTAAAATAAATATTTCTTAAATAAACTAAGAAAACTTTAACAAACCAAGATGAAGAGAAATTAGATAAAATAGATGCCCGAGTGTACCCTCAAGCAAGAGAATTCTAACCTGTGACAGTGGAAGACCATGGTACAGAGGCTATGGCACTATCCAAGACTAGAAAACAATGGTTTGATTTTGGAGTGTCCTTCTCATAGAAGAGCTGCTTATCATAGCTATAGAGTCTCTTCAACCCTTACCAAGAGGAAAGTAGCCACTGAACAATTACAGTGAAGTTACAATTAACCACTTGGGTGATAAAGAATTGTTAGGTAATCTCAGTGTTGTCAGATGTATGAGGGTAGATTGGAATCTGTAAAGAATAGGCCAGACTATTTGGTGTACGTGTAGAGAAAGGGAAAATTAACCGTAACTAGAGAGAAGGATCCAATGTAGTACTATCTGGCCAGTCAAAGGACCCCATAA
>NC_090734.1:111224329-111226829 GCF_036898095.1 Palaemon carinicauda | reverse complement strand
TATATAACCAATTTTACAACAATTGCGAAAAATAAATTCTCATGGCTAACTTGTGGGAAATAGACAACTTAGGAGTCAAGAAATCAGCGGTCTTTATCAAAGAAAAGAAAAAAGACCAACTAGGACTATGCCTCCATAAGATTCAAGGTTCATTAAGAGAGTTTTAATTTTACGGGACCGAAAAGCTAATCTAGCTACCTTAGCCTAAGGAGATCAGGAATGAGGAAGATTATTACTCTGTTTACAGTCGAACACATCATCCAAAAGGGTTGTCTTTTCCTTTGGACAGTGAGTGACAAAGCCATATGGTTTAAGTTGTTCCACCTTCCATAGCAGATCTGATCTGCTACCCTTCCAAATATAATAGGCCTCCGGCATCTCCAAATAAGCATGTTTTCAATCATCATTAAAATAACGTAACTCTTTCAACTGTCATTTCCATGCAAGAGAAGGGACAAGCCTATCACTTATGTGAACCAGATTCTCATTCAAGGAAATAACAGGCTCAACACTTTTATGCAATTGTGACCAATTCAAATGTAAAAGATCATACAAAATGCCATTCCAGTCTGCTTGGAATTATATATATGTCTAAATCTTAAAATAATATGACACATCAGGAAGAATATATATATATATATATATATATATATATATATATATATATATATACATATATATATATATATATATATATATATATATATATATATATATATATATGTGTGTATATATATATATATATATATATATATATATATATATATATATATATATATATATATACATACCTGTTTTCAGAAAAATTTGCACTTTGAGAAATTTGTTTTCATACCATTACGTAGCAATGCTTCTAAAACTATATGAATATTATTATTATGTTCTTCGGCCGTTTTCCCTGTATTTATGATATTGCCTAAATAAATAAGAACGTTATGGCCAATTATGGGAGACAAAACCACCATCATTACTCTAGAGAAATGACTTGGAGCATTTTTAACACTGAAAGGAAGAAAATTAGACTGAAATAATTGACCGTTAGCTATAAATGCCGTTTTACATTCACTGTCTTCCTGAATGGGTATTTGATAGTATCTAGATATTAAATCGATAGTTGTAAAATATTTACTATACCGTAATTTCACAAGTAATTCTTCGATTGACGGCAATGGAAATGCATTATCCTTGGTAACTGCATTCAACTTCCTCTAATTAACGCACAATCTTACCGAGCCACCTTTTCCCTAACAGCTACAATTGGAGAAACCCGGGGGGATTTGCTCTCCACGATTATCCCTTGTTCCCTTGATTTAATAATTTCCCTTTCTATCTCTCTAGAAATGAATGGATACCTTATAAGGCCTTGACCTGATCGGCTTCGCCTGCCCTGTTTCAATGCTAAAGGGAAATCGATCAATCTTCCTGGATTGTTCATCTACAATTGCAATTACATCGGAATATTTATTGACAATGTCAGTAACTACAGGTTGATATTTTGACGGACATAATTTTCGTGCTTGCATAATCAAATTCTGAGTGCGTTCGTCTGTGCGGGCTGGAGTTGTGGCTCCCAACATCTCATTATAAGCAATTTCACATAACTCTAATCCACACACAGAATCACTTCCTAATACAACTCTTTTATTTGACAAATTAACTATCGTTATATTAGTTCTGTTCTCTTTTATTTCTGTCAAGCCCTCTAATATCATATGGGCCCAATTGTCATGGGGTTTAACAACGACCTTGGTTCCTTCCGCAAGAGGGCGACACGGGGTCACTGATATGCTTGTAAGTGTCTGGGGAGACAACACTTCTCCTCTCTCAGGTACAGCTGTTACCTTACTTACATGTTTCTCTGAGCTCACATACGCATTTACCCTCTCATGACTTTCTATCGGCAAAATGTACTCTCCTGCATTTACTGTTATTATATCTTCTACCCCAAAAATGCATATTTGATTATCAGAGATAAAACAAATTCCTAAAATAGCCTCGATTCCTGGAATTCCCAAGGGCGGCAAGACAAAAAAAATTATGCGCAAACTTCACAGACCCCACCTTAAAGTTGACGATTGTTATATGGTTTATGTGTAGTTTATTTCCTCCTTCCGACTGTAGTGGGTTTGATGAAAATCTTTTTTCAATAAATGAAATACAGGATCCTGTGTCGATCAGCGCTTGAATGGACTCATCTGGCAGGTCAATCCTAACTGCTAACATTCCTAGATGGCCATTACAAGATATGGGGCATAGGCCAATGACCTCAGCTGCAATGCCGCTGCTCCCTAGTACTGCAGGTGTAAGGTCGGGGGTACCGATGGAGGTCCCAGTGCCTGCTCTGTCACCACGTCTGTTGTCACCGCTTCCTCAACTACTGCTTTTAATGTCATACGAGGGGGAGGGCTTCGAACTCCCTCTTCTCCCCCTTCCTCTGTTTCCTTTTCCTCGGATGTTGGGCGGGGGTAGGTGTGCATGTGCCACAGCCTGCCTGCCCTGG
>NC_090734.1:111199329-111219329 GCF_036898095.1 Palaemon carinicauda | reverse complement strand
AGACATTGTATTAGTGTCATAAGAAAAGGGTTCAAATTAGGAGATATCCCATTGAGTGCCAGACTGAGGAACCATGTTAAATCAGGAGACATTCATTTGGGTGTCAGGAAGAGACATTGTCAAATAAGAATAGATTCATTTCCGAGCTAAGAAGAGAAAATTTGTCGGTATTTGTTTACATGAACACTCTCTATATTTACTCCAAAATTAAGCAGTCCTGGTGCTCTCTTCTTCTTTTACAGTAATTAGGAGGTTCTTTAAATGCTGGGAAAGCAAAAAGTAGCAAGATATGTTGCGCAAGGGGTGGGGGGTGGAGGAGGTACTAAACGACATGAAACTGACATAAATTTTTAATTTAGTATATATTTTGAATATATACTAAATTTACGCTGACGTCACGAACTTCTCTTTGATTAACTATGCTGACGATGTCAGTTCCAGGTCGTTTAGAACCCCCTTCACCAACCCCTCCCACCCCCCTGCTGAACATATCTTGCTACATTTTGCTTTCCCAGCATTTAAAGAACCTCCTAATCACTGTACAAGAGGAGAGCTGCAAGAGTGCATAATTTCGGAGTAAATGGACAGCTTGCTCTTGTAAACAAATACCAAATTGTCAAATGATGAGATATTCATTTGAGTGCAAAAAAGAGAGATGTAATCAAATGAGGTATCATTCATTTCAGTGCCAAACATACAAAACCGTATCAAAAGAGGATATATTCATTTGAGTGCCAAAATGAAACCTTGTGTAATAATATATCACTTATTTGAGGGCCAGACACAATAACTGTGTTAACTGAAGAGACTTTTTGGTAGTCAAAAAGTAAGACAATGTTAAAGGAGGTATCATTCCTTTGAGTGCTAGGCAGGAAAACTGTATCAGATGAGGATATATTCATTTATTTATTATTATTATTATTATTATTATTATTATTATTATTATTATTATTATTAATATTATTATTATTATTATTATTATTATTATTTGCTAAGCTACAACTCTAGTTGGAAAAGCATTATGCTATAAGCCCGAGGGCCCCAACAGGGAAAATAGCCCAGTGGGGAAAGGAAACGAGGAAAAATTAAATATCTTAAGAACTAATATTGAAATAAATATCTCCTATATAAACTATAAAAAAAACTTTAACAAAACAAGAGGAAGAAGATAAAAGAGATAGATAGTTTGCCTAAGTGTACCCTCAAGCAAGAGAACTCTATCCCAGGACAGTGGAAGACCATGGTACAGAGGCTATGGCACGACCCAAGACTAGAAAAACTGTCAGAAGGGGGGATGTTTATTCAAAATCAGGAACGAGAAACTTGCTTGAATGAAGGGATATCTCTTCGAGTGCCAGTCTAATAAGCTGCGTTACATGAGGAAACATTCATTTGAGAACCAGAAAGAGAGACTGTGTTAAAGGAAGAGACATTTCTTTGAGGGTCCGGCAGAGAAACTTTCAAATGAGAAGACATTAATTTGAGTACCAGACAGAGATACTGTTTCATATGAGGAGACATTTCGTCGAGTTCTATAAAGAAAAACAGAGAGAAACTGTATCCAAGAACGAAAAATTCTCTTAAATATTGGAAATGAGGTAACATTCATTTCAGTGCCAGGAAGTGACACTGTGTCAAATAAGGAGACATTCATTTAGGTGTCAGACAGAGAAACTGTGTTGAATGTGGAGGTATTTTTTCAAGTTCCAGATAGAGAAACTGTATGCAATGACGAAAGACTCCTTTAAACGTTGGAAATATAAACCATGACAATTGAGGTAACATTCATTTCAGTGCCAGGAAGTGGCACTGTGTCAAATGAAAAGACATTAATTTTGGTGTCAGACAGAGAAACTGTAATTCCCATGACGAAAGACTCCTTTAAACATTGGAAATATAAACCGTGACAAATGAGGTAACATTCATTTCAGTGCTAGGAAGTAGCACTGTGTCAAATGAGGAGACATTCATTTGGGTGTCAGACAGAGAAACTGTGTTAAAACCCTGGAACGGTACGGTGGGTCGTCTGCGACCCCGAGCGTCAAAAAAAAAGAGGTTTTTCTCACGTGACTCACCCCCGTGACTGAATTTGTGGGTGATCGACCTGCAGTAGGTGTCTCGCCTACACGCTCTAGTAGTGTCCAGATGTGTATTGCTGTAGCTGTACTCCTTCCCCGATTTCTGAGACGCGTTGGGGTCGAGCGCGACCGAGTTTACCCTTCTAAGGTAATTTGCATAATTATCAAAGTTATTACGTATTATGAAATTGTCGTAGAATGGTGCAACTTGTATAGGTTATCAGTTGTGGAAAGTCTTGGTGGATTGTTTGGCTACCATGTGCATGATTTTTTTTTTTAGTTAAAATGTCGTTCATCACCACGAGGACCATTTTACCGCGAGTGCCCCTTTTTCATTTTTTTTTTCATTTTTTTGCCAAGTCATTTTTCCTTAAGATATTGCCAAATAGTGTCGTAACACTTTTGCTTTTTTAGTGTTGGAAAGTGTGTCTAGATGATCTGGCTACCCATGCGTGACTTTGTTTTTGTCAGATACGACGTAGTTATTGGTATATTGGGTATTTAACTGCGGTTGCCAATTTCTGTTTTTTTTTCAATATTTGTAAAAATTTACTACGTAGTAAGGAATTGCCGTATATTATTGATTTTTTTTTCCATGTTTATGTGTTAGAAAGTGTGCCTTGATGGTTGGGCTAACACGTGCATGTCTTTTTTTTTTATCTGAGATGCTGTATATTAGAATGTTGGGCATTTTTCCGCGAGTGCCCCTTTTAATTTGTTTTGCATTTTTTTGCTTAGTCATGTTACCGTAAGGAATTGGCAAGTAGTTTCGCAAAACTTATATTTTTATAGTGTTGGAAAGTGTTTCTAGATGATCTGGCTACCCATGCTTATCTTTTTTTTTGCCAGATATAGCGTATATATAGGTATGTGTTCGATTTTCCTGTGATTGCCATTTTTTCGTTTTTTCCAATTTCTTTCAAAATTACTACGTACTAAGGAACTATCACAGAGTAATGATTCATTTAGATGTTTATTTGTCGGAAAATGTGCCTTGATGGTTTGCCTAGCACGTGGCTGAAATTTTTTTTTCTGAAATGCGTATGATAAAATGTTGGCCATTTTTCCGCGAGTGCCCCTTTTTATTTGTTTTGCATATTTTTACTTAGTCATGTTACCGTAAGGAATTGGCAAGAAGTGTCGCAAAACTTATATTTTTATAGTGTTGGAAAGTGTTTCTAGATGATCTGGCTACCCATGCCTCTCTTTTTTTTTAGCCAGATATGGCGTATATATAGGTATGTGTTCGATTTTCCTGTGATTGCCATTTTTTCGTTTTTTCCCATTTCTTTCAAAATTACTACGTACTAAGGAACTATCACAGAGTAATGATTCATTTATATGTTTATTTGTCGGAAAATGTGACTTGATGGTTTGCCTAGCACGTGGCTGATTTTTTTTTTTCTGAAATGCCGTATATTACAATGGCCATTTTTCCGCGAGTGCCCCTTTTTATTTGTTTTGCATTTTTTTGCTTAGTCATGTTACCGTAAGGAATTGGCAAGTAGTGTCGCAAAACTTATAATTTTATAGTGTTGGAAAGTGTTTCTAGATGATCTGGCTACCCATGCCTATCTTTTTTTTTTAGCCAGATATGGCGTATATATAGGTATGTGTTCGATTTTCCTGTGATTGCCATTTTTTCGTTTTTTCCCATTTCTTTCAAAATTACTACGTACTAAGGAACTATCACAGAGTAATGATTCATTTAGATGTTTATTTGTCGGAAAATGTGCCTTGATGGTTTGCCTAGCACGTGGCTGAATTTTTTTTTTTTTCTGAAATGCCGTATGTTAGAATGTTAGCCATTTTTCCGCGAGTGCCCCTTTTTATTTGTTTTGCATTTTTTTGCTTAGTCATGTTACCGTAAGGAATTGGCAAGTAGTGTCGCAAAACTTATATTTTTATAGTGTTGGAAAGTGTTTCTAGATGATCTGGCTACCCATGCCTATCTTTTTTTTAGCCAGATATGGCGTATATATAGGTATGTGTTCGATTTTCCGGTGATTGCCATTTTTTCGTTTTTTCCCATTTCTTTCAAAATTATTATGTACTAAGGAACTATCACAGAGTAATGATTCATTTAGATGTTTATTTGTCGGAAAATGTGCCTTGATGGTTTGCCTAGTACGTGGCTGAAATTTTTTTTTTCCGAAATGCCGTATATTAGAATGTTGGCCATTTTTCCGCGAGTGCCCCTTTTTATTTGTTTTGCATTTTTTTGCTTAGTCATGTTACCGTAAGGAATTGGCAAGTAGTTTCGCAAAACTTATATTTTTATAGTGTTGGAAAGTGTTTCTAGATGATCTGGCTACCCATGCTTATCTTTTTTTTTGCCAGATATAGCGTATATATAGGTATGTGTTCGATTTTCCTGTGATTGCCATTTTTTCGTTTTTTCCAATTTCTTTCAAAATTACTACGTACTAAGGAACTATCACAGAGTAATGATTCATTTAGATGTTTATTTGTCGGAAAATGTGCCTTGATGGTTTGCCTAGCACGTGGCTGAAATTTTTTTTTCTGAAATGCGTATGATAAAATGTTGGCCATTTTTCCGCGAGTGCCCCTTTTTATTTGTTTTGCATATTTTTACTTAGTCATGTTACCGTAAGGAATTGGCAAGAAGTGTCGCAAAACTTATATTTTTATAGTGTTGGAAAGTGTTTCTAGATGATCTGGCTACCCATGCCTCTCTTTTTTTTTAGCCAGATATGGCGTATATATAGGTATGTGTTCGATTTTCCTGTGATTGCCATTTTTTCGTTTTTTCCCATTTCTTTCAAAATTACTACGTACTAAGGAACTATCACAGAGTAATGATTCATTTATATGTTTATTTGTCGGAAAATGTGACTTGATGGTTTGCCTAGCACGTGGCTGATTTTTTTTTTCTGAAATGCCGTATATTACAATGGCCATTTTTCCGCGAGTGCCCCTTTTTATTTGTTTTGCATTTTTTTGCTTAGTCATGTTACCGTAAGGAATTGGCAAGTAGTGTCGCAAAACTTATAATTTTATAGTGTTGGAAAGTGTTTCTAGATGATCTGGCTACCCATGCCTATCTTTTTTTTTTAGCCAGATATGGCGTATATATAGGTATGTGTTCGATTTTCCTGTGATTGCCATTTTTTCGTTTTTTCCCATTTCTTTCAAAATTACTACGTACTAAGGAACTATCACAGAGTAATGATTCATTTAGATGTTTATTTGTCGGAAAATGTGCCTTGATGGTTTGCCTAGCACGTGGCTGAATTTTTTTTTTTTTTCTGAAATGCCGTATGTTAGAATGTTAGCCATTTTTCCGCGAGTGCCCCTTTTTATTTGTTTTGCATTTTTTTGCTTAGTCATGTTACCGTAAGGAATTGGCAAGTAGTGTCGCAAAACTTATATTTTTATAGTGTTGGAAAGTGTTTCTAGATGATCTGGCTACCCATGCCTATCTTTTTTTTAGCCAGATATGGCGTATATATAGGTATGTGTTCGATTTTCCGGTGATTGCCATTTTTTCGTTTTTTCCCATTTCTTTCAAAATTATTATGTACTAAGGAACTATCACAGAGTAATGATTTATTTAGATGTTTATTTGTCGGAAAATGTGCCTTGATGGTTTGCCTAGTACGTGGCTGAAATTTTTTTTTTCCGAAATGCCGTATATTAGAATGTTGGCCATTTTTCCGCGAGTGCCCCTTTTTATTTGTTTTGCATTTTTTTGCTTAGTCATGTTACCGTAAGGAATTGGCAAGTAGTGTCGCAAAACTTGTATTTTTATAGTGTTGGAAAGTGTTTCTAGATGATCTGGCTACCCATGCCTATCTTTATTTTTAGCCAGATATGGCGTATATATAGGTTTGTGTTCGATTTTCCTGCGATTGCCATTTTTTCGTTTTTTCCCATTTCTTTCAAAATTACTACGTACTAAGGAACTATCACAGAGTAATGATTCATCTAGATGTTTATTTGTCGGAAAATTTTGTTTACTTCTTTTTTGATTGAATATCATCCAATTTTTTTAGCTAAAATATTATATTGTTTTACATTTTTTTTTCGATTTTATTTCCCTTCAAAAAAATTTTTTTGGGTCAGAATTTTAATTTTATAGTAGTAAAATAATCGACAATTATCCAGCAACCCACCATACAATTTTTATGCATATCCAAGAATAATTAGATTAGTAAATAACACCTTGAAATTGACATACCCTTCTTACATTTCAATTGGCAGATTAGGGAGTGTGAGTCAGTGTGGTTGGCGGCCATTTTGTGGACATATCCGAAGCGTAAGTTGCCCTATCTATATATATTCTTGTTCCCTATAGAATTTGTGATATTTTGGTATATTTTTACCTGCATAAATATCATATTATATATAAAATATATATTTTTTTACGAAATTTCTAAGTACTCAAAAAATTACCTTTAGATATGGCCCCTGATATAAATGTAATTTACAAAATAATGAAGATTTTTTTACATATTTCTATTTTAGGATAACATATGTTTATTCCCTAAAAAAAATTAGCCACTTCCTATTTCATTTGGGTACCCAAAAAAATTCATGAAATTTGGACAAATTTTTTTGGCCAAAAAAATTTACCCTTTTTTTCTCATTTCAGATCTTCACCTCCATGGGTCTGACTTCATCCAAAATACATCAAGATATGTCCTAAACATTCAAGAATCAATTCCTAAAAGGATTTGTGTATATATGTATAAACTTTTTTTTTATTAATTTTTATGTAAGGTCTTTTTTTCTACCTAAATTTTTAAAATATTTATAATAAATAGTTTTTCTACAGATGAGTAGTATTTATCGTTACAGTTGTTTTGAGCATTCATTGACGTTTTTTTTGGCAAAAGAAAAAAGGAGGTTACTGCAAAAACTGATTTTTCAAGAATTTTTTTTGGCGTCGGGGTCGCGCGCGTCCGAGTATACCCTTAAAGGGGTGTCCGAGGAGCGTACCTATCCAGGGTTAAATAACGAGCTACTTTTTTAAGGTCTAGACAGAGAAACTGTATCCCATGACGAAAGACTCCTTTAAACGTTGGAAATATAAACCGTTACAAATGAGGTAACATACATTTCAGTACCAGGAAGTGTCACTGTGTCAAATGAGGAGACATTCATTTGGGTGTCAGACAGAGAAACTGTGTTAAATAACGAGCTATTTCTTCAAGGTCTAGACAGAGAAACTGTATCCTATGACGAAATACTCCTTTAAACGTTGGAAATATAAACGATGACAAATGAGGTAACATTCATTTCAGTGCAAGGAAGTGGTACTGTGTCAAATGAGGAGACATTCATTTGGGTGTCAGACAGAGAAACTGTTAGATAACGAGCTACTTCTTCAATGTCTAGACAGAGAAACTGTATCCCATGACGAAAGACGCCTTTAAACTTTGGAAATATAAACCTTGACAAATGAAGTAACATTTATTTCAGTGCTAGGAAGTGTCACTGTGTCAAATGAGGAGAGATTCATTTGGGTGTCAGACAGAAAAACTGTTTTATATAAGGAGCTACTTCTTCAAGGCCTAGACAGAGAATCTGTATCCCATGACGAAAGACTCCTTTAAACTTTGGAAATATAAACCGTGACAAATGAGGTAACATTCATTTCAGTGCTAAGAAGTGTCACTGTGTCAAATGAGGAGACATTCATTTGGGTGTCAGACAGAAAAACTGTGATATATAAGGAGCTACTTCTTCAAGGCCTAGACAGAGAATCTGTATCCAATGACGAAAGACTCATTTAAACTTTGGAAATAAAAACCGTGACAAATGAGGTAACATTCATTTCAGTGCTAGGAAGTGTCACTGTGTCAAATGAGGAGACATTCATTTGGGTGTCAGACAGAAAAACTGTGTTATATAATGAGCTACTTCTTTAAGGCCTAGACAGAGAAACTGTATACAATGACGAAAAACTCCCGTAAATGTTGGAAAGATAATCCGTGACGAATGAGGAAATACTAATTTCAATGCCAGGAAGTGACACTGTGTCAAATGAGGAGACATTCCTCCGCGTTCCAAAAAATCCAAATCGTGTCAACTCAGGTAACATTCAGTGATATAAGGTTTGTCAAACAAGTTAACAATGGGATACGGGGGAGATCAGCGTAGAGTAATGTGAGCTTTTAATCAGAATTCCACCAGTGATACAAAGTTCAGTGATTCAATCATTTTTTTCTAGTTCTAAAAAATGCCAGTTTGTATCTGCCATACCTCTTTCTTTTCGGCTCTGTCTCACTCAGTATATTTGGTGGCTTACCTCTTCCTCCTGCTAAAATGGTTTGGGAAATAAAACTTTTCACAGTGAAATGATATAGCAAGATTATTTTTTGTTAAAAGTTTATCTCTGTGGAATTATTCCTCAATTTTCTTTGTTTTCGTAGTTGCTGTTGTGTTCTAGTCCAAGGATGTATTGAAAAAATACTTTTGCAAGTTTTGTAAATATAGTAATGTCTAAAATATAAGCAAATTTTCATAAATTAGTGAATGTGAAACGCTATATATATCAAAAATATTAAACATGGCTGGAACTACTGAATTTAAAAAAGGTTTTATTAATATTAATTATAAAGGAATATATCAATAGAGAAAAAAGGATACAGCACGAGCTAAGTAAATCCGATAGAAAGTATTATATGAAAAAAAAAATAAAATAAAAACAGAATAAAAAAGGTCACTACATAAGCTGAATTTACTTAAGTTTGGGTTTCAACGATGTTCAGGGAGCTATTACACCTTCTGTGTGAGTCAATGAAAAAACTAAAGTTTATGAAGATTGGTAAGAAAACTATAGTTTATGAAGAGCAATAGAATTTGCTATCAATAATTACCATAGAAATTTATTAGTTTTAATCAATATTAAAATAGAAAAAAAAAAAAAAAAAAAAAACGATGATAGGAATCTGAAACAAATAAAAATTGACGTCAAAAGAATCGGGCCAATCGAACATCGGGAATTTATGTGAGGGGGAAGAACAAGACCTTCGTCCCCCGACAGAAAAAAAAAGATAAAAGAACTCAAAGACAATATTTGATAATTTTGAATGGAGTAAAATATGACAAAAAAGAATATCAAAAGTGAATTAGCCCCCCCCCTCTATCTCTCTCTCTCTCTCTCTCTCTCTCTCTCTCTCTCTCTCTCTCTCTCTCTCTCTCTCTCTCTCTCTCTTTTGGGGGTGACCAAATACCAAACATCGAAAACGATTAAAGGAAAAGTGCATGTTATTTTTCAAAGGCTTTGTAACCTTTGTCACAAAAGGAAGTCACCTTTCATCTTACTATCTATTATCTATCTATGATTCCTTTCATCTAAATTGTATCAATTCTATCCCTTCCAATGCCCATCTTTTTCCCACTTATGAACGTATCTTCTTGAACCCTAGTTACCTTCGCCAACTTTGTTTAGATAGGCGTGCCATAAATGCCTGACTGCAAATCACCTACACTTTCTGAAAACCTGTCAAAAATGAACTAGACCCCATGGCCCATCAAGCACTCATTAAGATTGCGAAAGTGAACCATGGGAATAGTGTCACTCTTCAGTCATCATCATGAGAGCCAAAGAAGTTTGCACCACAGTGGATCTCACCACACTGAACGCATAAGCCTCTCGACCAGCCTGCACTTCAAATGCGCCCATAGCAGTTGTCCACGCTGTTTATTTGTTTGTATGGCTGTCGGTATGTTTGTGATTCGCCTAACTCAAATCTATTTGACCAAATCTCAACTAATTTAGTGGGATAATTCTATTCAATTTTGCGAGTGATTGTGTAAAAAGTCAAGGCCAAAGTTACGAAAAGGTCAAAAACGTCTTTTTGACATATTATGGCCAATTCTTATCTGATTTGCAGGGCACCAGTGAAAAAATGTGCATGATTAGGTTGCATATCCTGCGATATGCAACATGATATAGCCGAAGGTATGTGCTCTACCGAGTGCTTGTTCTAGTTTTACCTGCTTTAAAGGTTTAACGAGTCGCTCATGGGTGGCAGAGGCATAGGACAGGGCAAAGTACTAGAGTCCAACCATATTCAATATTACCCTATCTCCCCAAGCTAGGCCCAGGTAGGACTAGGCAATAGCTGGTGATGATTCAGCAGGTAGACCTATAGGGTTGTACCAACCGTGTGTCACACAATTGTACATAATTCCTTTTGCATATATTATGCTTGTATCTTCGCTCTTCCCTCGCACTAAACGAACATGAAAATTCATGTCTGCTGTTTCCTCTGTAACATTGTCTGTCTTGTTAACTTGTTATGTCCTGATGCCTTGAGGTTTTGTATATAAAGGAGAGTGTTCTATAACAATATAGCTCAGTTGATTGCATCCTGCCTTTGAGTTCACAACCCTGACGCGGCACCGTCACATTAGTGACCCCGGAAGTCGACTCGCTCTCCACCCCCACCTCCCTCGCCCCTCCATCGTTGGTACTATGACGGACACGGACTCTACTACAGCAGTTGGCGCTGCGGCCGCCCCATTGAAACTTTCACCGTTCGCCAGTGGAGAGGCGTTTGCTTGGTTTCAGCGCGCAGAAGTCCACTTTCGTATCAGGGGCGTGACTCGCTCAACCACCAAAGCGGATTATGTTCTCGCAGCGATACCCGAGGACACCTTCCCAGAAATATCCGACTGGCTTTGTGAACAAGGAGACACCCCAATAGCGTATGACGCCCTCAAAACATACCTTCTGCAGCAGTACCCGCCGTCGCCAGCCGCCCGTATAGCAAAGCTTTTTCAGCTCTCGTAACAACCGTTGGGGGACCAAAGGGCTTCGCTTGCCCTCAGGGAAATGACCAGTATCGCTCGCATTCAACCTGCCGCAGACGGCTCTCCTCGTGAGGTGAACCTACTTCGTGCCCTTTGGATACGCCGTTTACCCGAACCTGTACGTGCTGCCATACCCGATGTTGATAGTTTACCCATAAAGGACTTGATGACAAAAGCCGACGCCCTTATGGACAGTCACTTCAAGACCTCCATCAACGCCTCCACCCCTGACGACGAGGATGCCTATCCAACGTCAACCGAAGCTGACACGAATGCCGTAGGACATACACGCCTACCCCGTGACGTGCCGAAGCGGCGACAAAGCCGCCCACCACCCACCAATCGCTCGCGCCCCAACGAACGACTTCTACAGCCACTTACTACCTCCCATCCGCCGCAGTTTTGCTACTACCACTTCAGATTCGGGGCAACCGCGAAGAAATGTGCCAAGGATTGTCAGTGGCCAAAAAACGTGTAAGTAGGCCATCGCTTGTGGAAGTGGCCTCCCATGTTTCTAATCTTTTCTTTTTACAGGATGCAGGAACGGGCGTGCGATTTTTGGTAGACACGGGTGCTTGTTGTTCTCTTTTGCCAAGGAAACTCTTCAAGGCACGACGTAGTCTGTCTACATCTGCCGACGTCCGCTTGGTAGCTGCCAACGGATCTGCGATACCCACCTACGGTTACGAGAACCTCACATTATCGTTCGGAAACGGTAAATTCAATTGGAAGTTTCTCGTTGCTGACGTCACAATGCCAATCCTCGGTGCGGATTTCCTCTCTCATTTCCACCTTCTGGTCGATGTCGCCCACCGACGATTGGTCAACACAGACTTGTACTTGTCGACACCTCTTCAACCCGCCCCCTCTAACCTCGCTCTCCACATCAGCGCACCCACGGATGCCTACGCCCACCTCCTCACGTCGTCCCCGGAAGTTTTCCGTCCAGAACTTCGCCAAACGCCCACGGTTCCTGCCAAGCACGGTATTTATCACCATATCAAGATGACGGGACCCCCAGTCTTCGCAAAATTCAGACGTCTGGCACCTGAACGATTGGCACCCGCCAAACAGACGTTCGCCGTAATGGAGAAAATGGGCCTTTGCCAAAAGGCCTCCAGCCCATGGTCGTCACCCTTACACATCGTTCTGAAGAAGGACGGCTCCCTCTGTCCGTGCGGGGATTACAGGCGCCTGAACATACAAACAGAACCGGATCACTACCCCCTCCCAAACATTGCCGATGTGACCTCTTACCTGCACAAAGCGAAGGTTTTCTCTACGCTCGACCTCCTGAAGGGGTATTATCAGGTGCCTATGAACCCAGAAGACATCCCCAAGACCACCATCACCACTCCGTTTGGTACATACACCTTCAATTACTCCTGTTTTGGCCTTCGTAATGCTGGGGCAACGTTTCAATGTCTCATGAATGGCATCTTAGGGGAACTCCTTTTCTGTGTATGTTATGTGGACGACATATTTGTGTTCTCCTCCTCAAAAGAGGAACACCTCCGTCACCTGCGCATCGTGCTCGACCGCCTGCAACAAAACGGCCTTGTAGTCCGGTACGACAAGTGTACCTTTGGCGCCAACGAAGTGTCGTTCTTAGGGCACCGTATCACTCCTGAAGGAGTCCATCCCCTCCCTGAGAAGGTAGCAGCTGTTCAGAATTTCCCCGCGCCCTCGACCGTCAAAGCTCTGCAGGAATTCGTGGGCATGATCAACTATTATCACCATTTTCTGCCAGCCATTGCCGCCCCTCTCTCTCCCCTCTACGCCTCCCTCAAGGGCAAGCCAAAGGACCTGAAGTGGGGTCCCCTTCAAGAAGCAGCCTTCTGCAATGCAAAGAAGGCCCTATCAACTGCTGCGGCTCTCACTTATCCTATCCCACACGCCCCTCTCCTTCTCTCCACCGATGCCAGCGACGTCGCTATTGGTACAGTACTCGAGCAGGTGGTCAAAGGCTCGCCCCGCCCATTGGCCTTCTTCAGTAGAAAACTGTCCAAGTCAGAATCGGGTTATTCTACCTTCGATCGAGAATTGCTGGCGGTGCACTTGGCTGTCCGTCACTTTCGCCATTTCTTAGAAGGTACGCCCTTCATCATTCGCACAGACCACATGCCTCTGGTGCACGCCTTCACTCGACAGTCTGACGCCTGGTCCGCCCGTCAACGCCGACATCTCTCCGCCGTGGCTGAATACAATTGCACCCTCCAATACGTCTCTGGGAAAATGAATCCCGTTGCCGATGCCCTGTCAAGAAACACGTTGGCTGCCGTTCAACTGGGATTGGATTACAACGCCCTGGCTGAAGCCCAACGACAGGATCCAGAGTATCAAGCTTGTAGGACATCCTGCACGTCCCTCCGTTGGGAAGATTTTCCCCTCGAAGACTCCAACACCACCCTCCTCTGTGACGTCAGTACTGGTAGACCGCGACCTTGGATTTCTGCCCCCATGCGCCGACAGGTGTTTGATTTCATTCACGGCCTTTCACATCCCTCGTGCTGTTCTACTGCACAACTGCTGAAGGCAAAGTTCATTTGGCACGGCATTTCTAAGGATGCTAAGGATTGGGTCCGCTCCTGTACTTCTTGCCAAACTTCCAAAGTACATCGACACACGGATTCAGGAGTGGGCACCTTTCCTCAACCTCAGCGTCGTTGTAGGCCCCCTACCCACATCACAAGGACATCGTTACCTATTTACCGTCATCGACCGCTCCACTCGTTGGCCTGAAGCCATTCCCATGGAAACTGCAACGTCTGCCTCATGTACATCTGCCTTACTCTCTGGATGGATTTCAAGATTCGGTATCCCTGAGCATATTACTTCTGACAGGGGAACCACTTTCACCTCTCAATTGTGGACGTCATTAGCGAATCTCCTGGGCATCACCCTACATCAGACAACGGCCTACAACCCCGCTGCCAATGGAATGGTTGAACGTTTTCATCGCACCCTCAAAGCAGCTTTGATGTCCCGCTGCAAGGATTGCAACTGGTTTACTCAGCTTCCCTGGGTCCTCCTTGGACTAAGGACCACTCCTAAAGACGTCCTCGACGTCTCGGCACCTGAAATGTTGTATGGCGACCCGTTGGTCGTCCCTGCCGAATTTTTTCCTTCTACAACCTCCTCCGACGATCTCCAGTGCATACGTCACGCTGTGGGAAAATTTACTCCGTGCCGCCAGACTTGCAAGCCCCCAGCGAAGCATCACATACCAACGGACTTGCACTCTGCAACGCACGTCTTCCTGCGCAACGACACTAGCAAGCCACCACTAACGCCCCCTTACACGGGCCCTTTCCTGGTGATCCGACGCAGTCCGAAAGCATTCCTACTAAACATTCGGGGCAAAGAAGACTGGGTCTCCATTGATCGTCTAAAACCTGCTTATTTTCTGCCAGATGACCCGCCTACAGTTCGCCTCTCCAGATCAGGGCGCCCTATTTAACATGTAAAGTATGTCATTTTTAGGGGGGGGGAGCCATATACCAACCGTGTGTCACACAATTGTACATAATTCCTTTTGCATATATTATGCTTGTATCTTCGCTCTTCCCTCGCACTAAACGAACATGAAAATTCATGTCTGCTGTTTCCTCTGTAACATTGTCTGTCTTGATAACTTGTTATGTCCTGTTGCCTTGAGGTTTTGTATATAAAGGAGAGTGTTCTATAACAATATAACTCAGTTGATTGCATCCTGCCTTTGAGTTCACAACCCTCACGCGGCACCGTCACAGGGTCCACCAAATCAACTTTCCCTAGCTCACATTTATGAGTGCGTGTGATGATTTTACTTCCAAATGCCTTAATGACTTTTCTATTTATATTATATAGATTTTAGGAAGGACAAAAACCCGGTATCCATCTTGAAATGCATTGTTATGCGTTTAACATGAACTCATAATGTATTTGTGGGTTATTGCATACAATTTGAGTCTCCTCGTTTATCAAATAGATCACCATGGTGTTCCGTTCTCTCTCTCTGTCTTCATACATATATATATATATATATATATATATATATATATATATATATATATATATATATATATATATATATATATATATATATATAGAGAGAGAGAGAGAGAGAGAGAGAGAGAGAGAGAGAGAGAGATATTTGTAAAACGTTAGGTTAGGACTATCGCGAGATTCTGGGCAAACTAAGCTCCACCCCTTGATGACGTCATAACCAATCATGTTGTCTCCCGCATTAACGGCAGTTACAACACATCCCTCAAAGTGATTATAAGTTATAGTTTGTAGTTTGTAAGGAGATGTATTATGACCGCTGCTAACGTGAGGAACAACGTGACTGGCTATGACGTCAAATGGTGGTGGGGCTTATTTCGCCTGAAATCTTTTTGGAATGACTATTGTGATAAATTACACAGATTGCTAAGAGTCAAAATATTCCCTACAAGAAATTTGTTTCATTGTTTTCAGACAAATGAGATATTCCTGAAATAGTTTATAACCCTGTTGAAAACATGATGACACAACAATCAGGCAAGTTACAACTTCTGATTGGTGTAGGTGCATATTGGACGAAATGATTTTTTTAAAAAGATTTTCGTTCTTTAGATTTCGTGATATCGAAAGCGACAAAAACATTTAAAAAAAATCCAACGAACACGGAAACAAAATAATAATAAAAAACCTCAAGAAACATTTAAAGTGGAAAATACTAAGAAATTGATTTTGAAGTTTTCCCTTTTGACAACATCTGTAATCTTTTTTTTCATTTAGTTCCCCAGACAACCAATAAATGGGATTACTCAAAGAAGCCGTAGTTAATATGGAAGGGCCAACGCCACAAATCTCAGAATTAGAAGCTGAAAGGAAACTGTTTTGATTTCAGAAAGTTGTGGAAGACCCTGATCCGATCCGAAAGCCAACTCTAATCAATGATTTGAATGAGCGGTAGAAATGAGCTGAATTGGTATCTAAAAGCGCTGTTGGGGTCCTGGTAGGAAGGTTGAAATCACACTACTGAGCTCAGTAAGAGCGGTTTCATCTCAGGAACCTGTAAGCGTGCCATTAGGGTATCAGGTAGCCAACAGTCTTGATAGGTCTGTAAAGGAGCTTCCATTTAGAAAGCCAGTCACTTGCTAAGGAAGCTAAAGACCCAAAATCGATAGCCAAATCCGCTGTTCACGAATTTTCTTTGACGGTCCGATTGAATATTACTGATTTGCTCTCCAATTGTTAACTGTTGATTATGCTAATTATACATCATTAGGATAACAAGCGTTCTCATTAGGATAAAAGTAACATATTTATGGATATTTTTCGTACAAACTAAGCTGTGGTAATTAAATTTGCCCCACTAGTTCATTCAGAATCGTGAACTATACAACAATTATCTTGAATAATTAAGTCTAGGCCATATCTAGCGCCACTAAATGATCCACATTTTTACGCAATATTTCACCGTCGATTGTGTCATGATATCATAATAACATTGACTCTACGATGTCACGATGTTTTAACGAAATGATATCTGCAGTGGTTTTGTGAATGATTGTTTATGCATGTTGATTTCCATTGAGTGATGGAGCCTGCAGCTATGAAATTTAGACGTTAGTAATTCAATTCATTGTGGAAAATCCTTCATACTACTTTTAACTTCATCGTCATCATCTCGTCGTACGCCTATTGACGCAAATGGCCTCGGTTATATTTCGTCAGTCGTCTCTATCTTGAGCGTTTAAATCAATAATTCTCTATTCCTCATCTACTTCACGCTACATAGTTCTCAGCCATGTAGACCTGCGTCCTCCAACTCCTAACTTTTAACTTATCAAAACATAAATGACTTTGTTCAGGGAGAAAAATAATCTTTACCATCATGCACTTACTCCAAAATTAGTTTATAGATTCTTAATTCGGTATGGAATTGCAAATTATTATGCTAAAGGAGCTATTCTATTTTTTTTCTATTTTCCTTCAATTTGAAAATTCCTTGTCTCCTTGGAAAGACGAAATTCTTCTTTCAAAAGAATCAGAACTTTATCAAGTGCTCGAAGTTAAGTGATCGTATAATCGTAACCACTCTAGAGACCATCAGGCGCTTTGCAAAAAAAAAAAAAAAAAAAAAAAAATATGGATAACGCGTGTTCAAAATTAGCATAAATCCGATCACCATACAAAAAGGGGGCAGGAACTTTGCTATGTGATTTAGTTTAATGGACATTAAAAACTCCATTTCCAACCAAGTCAAAAATTAAAATGCTTTTTTCTTTAGCCTTTTCAAAACAATATATCAAATGCGAGATAGGGTCCTTTTGCGCAATCAAACAAATGCAGCTACTAATGTTGTCATTGGCTTTGTGTACGATGCAATTAGACAATTAAATCGAACAAGAAATACATGCTACATACAGTTTACAGTAAATAAATGATTTCATTCTTTCGACTGCAATATGGATGTTCAGTGTAGTATCAAGACCGACTGCAATACAAATGCTCAGTGTAGTATCAAAACCAAGAAGAAAACTATAGCAACAACCACGCCCCCCCTTCCCCCCACCGAAAAAAAAGAAGAAAAAAAGTCTATTCAGTCCTTAAAATTCACCGAACCTTGAAGAGGGTTTTCCTTAGGATGGGATGCTGTTGGTTGAGGAATTATTTCCTTAGTAAGAAGCGAAGAAATAGTATGCAACGCCCTTATTTTATTCCAAGGATGGAGAGAATAGTCCTACTGTCTAGTTGTACAGGAAAGAATCTATAATAACCAGTTAACCGTTGCTTTAAATAATAATGATAACGTATAAACAAATATTAAAAGTAAAACAAAAATCAAAATGAGCTGCCCAGTTTGATTTTAGAAATAATCTTTCGTTACTAAAAATGTCTATATGGAACAGAAAATATGAAACACACAACTATTTACACTCAAAGAATATTAATAATATAATAATTTGGAGAATTGTGTATTATGACACTTACAATGAACAAGGACAATAAGAAAAAAGTAACACTCTTAACTAGACTGATAACTGCGATGTATAATAACAAAAATATAGAATCATGATAATATAATACAGCTTTATGGAATGAACGCTTAGCAAATCACCATATCCAATTTATTAAATGAGTTTCGTATGTTGACAGAAACGGACATAGTTTTCAACC
Source organism: Palaemon carinicauda (assembly GCF_036898095.1). NCBI lineage: Eukaryota > Metazoa > Arthropoda > Malacostraca > Decapoda > Palaemonidae > Palaemon > Palaemon carinicauda. The sequence goes on along the minus strand of NC_090734.1, from coordinate 111,201,312 downwards.
CAAGAAATATTCCCGATGACTTTGGGGTCTCTCTCTCTCTCTCTCTCTCTCTCTCTCTCTCTCTCTCTCTCTCTCTCTCTCTCTCTCTCTCTCTCTCTTACTTGTGTCCGAAATTACAAAACTGAGAGATACATTCCCGCTGTCCATCATATGCAAAATAATGCCATTTGGAATATGAGAATTTTTAAGGCTTTTTCATGCATGTAACGTTGCTTTTTGAATCTCAAACATAGATTCTTACTCGAGCGGAAGCTTGTACACGCGCACACAAACGTGTATATACATACTTACACACACACGCATATATATATATATATATATATATATATATATATATATATATATATATATATATATATATATATATATATATATATATATATATATATATGATAAATTATGCACATTTAGACGTGTTTTTCATATTCAAGTAAGCCATATATATTTTTGATACATTAATGTCTGGATTCTCTGAATGACCTCGGAATCAGAGCCCCAGGTGAAATCACACAAACAATAGAGATTGTGACCGGCCGGGAATCGAACCCTGGTCGGCAAGCTTGTATAGACAGTGACTAAACCACTTGGCTACGAAGAAAGATAAAAGTGAATGTCAATTCTTCTGTACTTATACTTGTCAAATTCAGGTGTTTTTTTACTTAGAATTGAAATACAGAATCCAGACATTGATGTATCAAAAATATATATGGCTTATTTGAATATGAAAAACACGTCTAAAAGTGCAAAATTTATCATTAATCGAATGCAAAGTAACAAACTACCAATTAGCTACAATGGTGAAGATGGGTTGATTTCAATTCTAAGTACAAAAACACCTGAATTCGACAGGTATAAGTACAGAAGAATTGTCATTGACTTTTTTCTTTCTTCGTGGCCAAGTGGTTTAGTCACTGTCTAAACAAGCTTGCCGACCAGGATTCGATTCCCGGCCGGTCACAAACTCTTGTCTTTGTGTGATTTCACCTGGGGCTCTGATTCCGAGGTTATTAAGAGAATCCAGACATTAATGTTTTAAAAATATATATGCCTTACTTGAATATATATATATATATATATATATATATATATATATATATATATATATATATATATATATATCCAAACGCCTTACGGAAGAAGCCACTAGATTGCTTTGACCAGATGCCTTCCGGTCTGAGCTATGACCAGGTTTTTATTAGCTGTCTAGATTGACAAAAGAAATAATAAAGTTTATAAAAATTTTATGAGTTAGATCCATTTATATTTCTATTAATCATAAAGAAACCTTTTAGTATAATATTTCAATTGTTTGAGAATCGCTGTGAATTTGGTGCCAAAAAGTTCATGAATACTTCGGATTGAATTCCGTCAATCAAAGTGTGAATTGATAAAAGACTCACTTTAAACAACAGACTGACGTTTCCAGCCTGACAAACGGAACACGTTGTGACTGACAAAAGGATATTTTTCCCTTGATCTGGGAGTGCTGGAAATTGTGACGGAAATAGGATTTTAACTCACATCGACAACTCACATAGATAAACTGTGGGTAGAATTGCTTGAGGGATTTCGTGTGGGCAAGGCTTATGCTTTAAACTCATTATTTTTGGCTTTTGAAGCAAAACTAGAGAAAAAAATAAATAAATGAACAAAATAAATAGATAAAAAAAAACAAAGATTAAGGAAGCCATGGTTTTCGAGGATAAATAGAAGCCTTATCTCATTGGTTTTTGGAATGATAACGAAAATATATATTTTTTTTTTTACATTATTTTATAAAAGAAATCCGATATAGTTTTCCCTTATAATATTTTGGATGAAAAAAATAATAGCAAGTTTTCATTTTCAACCTTTTGAATAAAAAACGATGTAGTTTTCCATTCTAAATTTTGGAATGATAAGAATGGAAAGCCTTTCCTATAATATGTATAATAATAAAAACTAATGAGCAAAGTTGAAGCCTCCTACTTAAGGCGACTTCAG
>NC_090734.1:111191829-111194329 GCF_036898095.1 Palaemon carinicauda | reverse complement strand
GCCCTCCTATTCAAATGAGGGCCATACATATGGAGAATGCTTCTCCGGGATTCTGCAGAGGAAGGTTTTACTATATATCAGATGTGAGGGGAATTTTGAGTTGAAATTTAATCATGGTGTGATGTAACATAGATTTTTGGAAATTACAATTTATCTTTTCTGATTTGCTGTTGGGAGAAGGAAAAATATGTCAATAGTTTGTTTATAAAAAGAAATAGTTTTAGAAGATACAGATGAGCAACATGAAAAGGTGACTTGTTCTGTCAAAAGTGAAGGGAACACTTTCAAAATTCAAAGACTTTTTTATTCTTTTAATCTTTTCGTGATTGGTATTTGATCCTCCAGAGAGAGAGAGAGAGAGAGAGAGAGAGAGAGAGAGAGAGAGAGGAGAGAGAGAGAGAGAGAGAGAGAGAGAGAGAGAGAATGCTTTTTTATTCCGTCTTCTGCATTCCTTATTTCGTCATCTATTTTATTTTGTTTTCTTCTTTTAGATTTTTACAATTAAATTAATTATTTTTCCCTCAATTTATTTGTCTTGAAATTAGTGACCCACATTATTTAGTCCCCAGATAGAATAGTCAATCAATTAATTAGCTTATTTCTAATTCCATAATTCATATACTAATTACAAATATATAACAAATACAGTAAAAATATTAAGAAGTTTGCAATATAAATACACAAATTCTCTTTTTAATATTCGTGTAATGCAAAGCAAAGAAAAACGTTTACAAATAAGAGGATTTGTCGCTCTGCATAAACGACAAATGAAAGACGATTATTTGGCGAGACTTGTTTAGCTATTCTTTGCTAAATCCTTTTTAAAGAGATCGAAACTTACATAATCGTATCAAAGTGAATCCAAACAAATTCTATTTACACTTGGGGAATAACATTCCTGTTTTGCCAAATAGAATTTTCTCGTCAGAGAGAATTGCTCAAATATTCATCGGGAAAACGTAATAATACTATAAGTCGATGCAATTGAGAATGAATAATCGTAGTCTTGACTTGAATGATTGAAAGGACAAAAACAGAGCACCTGTTATAACTGTAATTATAAAGACCGAGTGACTGAGGTAACTAAATTCGCAAAATGAACACTACCGGAATAGCTGGATTATTAAAGACCGAACGCTTTTTATACCTTAAAATAAGTGAACAAATGGAACTAAAAGGACTGATATTCATTTCAATTGGAATTGCAAGGAATGGGAGCTTGAAACAACCGAAATTAAGAAGTCTGATAGCCTGGAACATCTATAATAAAAGTATCGATATCCCGAAAATAGAATTAATCGACTTTATAGTCTGGAACTACTGGAATTACAAGGACTGATAGGGTGAAAAATTTAAATTAAAAGGATCCGTAGTCTGAAACTTCTGGAATTGTAATGCGTGACAGGAGGGTACAAATGGAATTACAATGATATATAGTCTGGAACCACTGGAAATACAAGGCCTGATAGGCTGGAACAACTAAAATTACACGAATCTATAGTCTGAAACTATTGGAATTATAAGGCTTTTATGCTGAAACAATTAAAATTAAAAGGATCCGTAGTCCAGAACTACTGGAATTAAAATACTTGATAGGCTAGAGCATCTAAAATTACAATGATCTATACTCTAGAACTGCTGAAATAATAGGACTTGATAAGCTGGAAAAACTGGAATTACAAGGATTTATACTTTAGAACTACTGGAATTACAGGGCGTGATAGGCTTCATAACCTGGAATGACAAAGATCTATAGTTCAGAGCTACTAGAATTACAAGGCCCAATAGGCTGAAATAACTGGAATTACAAGGATCTAGTTTGGAGCTATTGGAATTACAAGGCCTGATGGGATGGAACAACTAGAATGACAAAGATCTATAGTCTAGAGCTACTAGAATTACAAGGCTTGAGAGGCTGGAACAACTGGAATTACAAGGATCTAGTTTGGGACTATTGGAATTACAAGGCCTGATGGGATGGAATGACAAAGATCTATAGTCTAGAACCTCTAGAATTACAAGGCCTGATAGGCTAAAATAACTGGAATTGCAAGGATCTAGTCTAGAGCTACTAGAATCACAAGGCCTGATGGGCTGGAAGAATTAGAATTACAAGGACCCGTAGTCTAAAACTACTGGAATCACAAGAGCTGATGGCCTGGGGGAATTGAAATTACAAGGATCTAGTTTGGAACTACTAGAATTACAAGGCCTGATAAGTAGGTCCTACTTCTCTAAATACTTCCTGCTGTTTTGTAATAGATCTTCTACTTTCACGTATGGGTGTTCTGTCCCTACCTTCCTTACTGCTTACCATAACCTCAGTCTTATCAATATTTACCCTTAATCAAGCCATCCCTCTTCCAAATTCTCTTGTCCCTCTACAACCCTTCCCTGCAAGTCTTTCTCATTTTCAGCGGTAATCACCAAATCATCTGTATATAGAAGCTCCCATAACTCTTCATCTCATCTATTCACATAACACATCCATGACCAGCAC
>NC_090734.1:111159329-111186829 GCF_036898095.1 Palaemon carinicauda | reverse complement strand
GTGATTTCATTTTAGTTTCAGAGTGGCAATGAGAAGCTGGTGATCACTACCAATATCTGCACATCTTTAGCTTCCTACATTTCTTAGAGTCCTTTTCTCTTTATTAATGTCAGTGTGATCTATATGAATTTTGTAATTGCCACATGGTGAAGTCCATGAATACTTGTGGTTGCTGTTTTGTTTAAAAAGGGTACCTCTAATGATAAGATTGTTTGCTGAGCATAAACTTATGAAATGTTCTCCATTCTTATTTGCAACTTCGCTAGGACCCTTGACACTCATCACATTCTCTATCCCTCTATTATTTCTTCCAACTTTGGCATTGAAGTCGCTTATCCCAATTTTCATATCTCTCTCAGGGCTCTCATCTATTACCCTCTGCAGTTCTTCATAGTATTCATCTCTCCTTTTTTCAGGGGATTCATTTGTTGGGGCATAGAAAACTATAATACTCATATTGTACTGCTTTGATTTGAACTTTGCTTGTAACAGTCTACTATTTACAGCTCACTACTCGGTTAGTGCCTTTTCTGCTCTTGGTGTCATCATCATTCCTACCCCTTCTCTTCCAACTCCATCTGATCTTCTGGAGTAGATATATATATTGCCTTGGTCTAAAGTTTCCTTAACAATCCCTTTACAAAGTCTTTCACTTAGAGCCAAGATATCCAAACTATATTTCATAAATACACCCTCCACTTGCTGTAGCTTCTCAATGTGATTCATGGTTCTAACATTTCAATTACCTATAACCAATTTTTACCATGTTAGGTATTATATATCTGTACCGGGCTAAGCAGTATTGTGGATGATTTATTTTTGGTTTTATTTTCATATTTTTTTTGTTTGCCAAATACAGAGATAGAGAGAGAGAGAGAGAGAGAGAGAGAGAGAGAGAGAGAGAGAGAGAGAGAGAGAGAGAGAGAGAGAGAGAGTGTGTGTGTCAGCGAATGAGAGGTAGCTAGTGTATTGATTGTTTGTTGTGAGAAAGACTGTTGGTATAAATGAGATTGTTTATGTCTTAGCTAGGTTAGGACAGTGGTGCATGTCTTGGGTAAATGCTTATTTTGATTTGACTGCAGCCAGAGGCAGTTATGTTTATGCTGGACTATTATCATCATTATATTATTTCGACCAGCTTGTCGTGATTGTGAATGATAGGAACAATTTATTATTTATCTTTGATTATTGTGCGATAGTTTAGTTAGTTATGAGTGTTCGTAAGAGTTTTACTTTTTTATCATTTGCAAGCTGTAATTCCTCCTTTGGAGAGCTTATTTTTTAATGTTTCTCAACCGCTGATGACCTGGTCTGTAATTAATTGTGTTTAGACTGCTCTAGTGGATTGACCGACAATTGATGACTTGGATTGCGTTCAAGAACCTAAGTTGATTGTTCTTGTGTCAATGATAATGATTATTATGATAATGAGGATGATGATGATGATGATGATGATGATGACACCTATGACCCGAAGAGTTAAGGCAGCTGTGGCAAATTAGCAGACATTTCTGTTTCTCATAGAGTGGTGTTGTGCCAAGTAAGACAGTTGGGTAAGTGAATCATTACTTAAGTTTTTTTATGTGACTGTTATCTAGCAAAAGTGTCAAGAGAACTAACGTAATATATATATGTTTTTGTGTTTTGAAGTTTGGGTTTTGGTAAAATTAAGTTTAAGTTTTGTTAGTATTTAGTTTTAAGCTTTATTTATTTTAAGGGTTTATTTGATTGTGGAAGGGTTTTTTGTGTTAATTATTTTAGTTTTAAGGAATATAGTTTTAATTTTATGTTTTTTTTTTTATGTCCTTTTTGTCCAAGAGTCCCACTGCTGATAACGTAAAGGGATAGTTTGTACCAAGGAGAAAATTGTCTGTTTAGAGTGATTGAATGGTGTGGCGGTTGTTCTTGTGACATCCCGCCACATTATTTTGGCGCCTGAACAGGGACTACCGAGGTGGGATTGGAAGCTGGACTGTTGGACGAAGGACTGATAGGATAAGAAATCAGATTAAGGTTGATGAAAATGGAAGACTAATTAAAGATATTAAGGGAGAAATTGCGGTTGGCTAAAGAGCAAGAGGAGAAGTTGTTGCTTGAGAATGCGAGGCTGAGTTGTAAGAATGAGGAGATGCGAAAGGAACTGAAAGCTCTAAAGGGAACTGTAGAAAGAGTGCAAGAGGGTGTTGAGATGAGGATGCGAGAGAATGAGGAACGGATGGAGAAACAAATGGAAGCTATGATGGGGAAAGTAATGGAGATGATGAAAACGTTCATGGGTGACGGTGCAGTCGGAGGAGTGGCTTCTGCTTCAGGTAATGGGTTGAGAGTGGAGGAGAAGGGTAAAGTAAGTGATATTTGGGAAGGTAGTGATAGTGAGATTGAATATAAAGGAATTAGGCATAGTAAGGATGAGCAGAAATGTGATAGAAAGAATGAGAAGAAAGGTAAAAGTAATGTGAAGGGGGAAAAGAAGAAAGGTTAGTATGAGAGTGAGGATGAATGGTTGAAAGTGGTAAGTAAGAAAAAGGGTAAGAAGGGAATGGTTAAGGATAGGAATTTGAGTGTAGAATTAGATTCATTGTATTCAAATGAGGGAGGAGGAAACAAGAAGGGATTAGGCAGTGAAGATAGTAGTGAGAATGGAGGTGAGGAAGTATGTAAGTCAGTGTTTATGAAAGAGGTACCGAGGTGTGAGAGGTTTAATGAACATAGCAGTAGGGATCTATATGACTTTTTTAGGGAATATGAAAGGTTCTGTCAGGCCAAGTATGGTGATAGTAAGAGAGTTTGGGCTAGGGAGTTGGGAGAATATTAGTCAGGATATTTGTTGACGATGTATGGGGTGATAATGAGTGTAGATGTTGAGTATGAAAATGTAAAGAAGAGAATAATTGAGCAGGTAAACCATATGAAAGGTAGTGTTAGGTATAAGTGTAAGTATGATTTTGATGAAGCATGGATGAATGTAGGAGAAGCGATATCAATGTATGTATGTAGGCTGGAAACATTAGCTTCGAAGAAGCATGGGGATTAAGGCATAAATGAGAATAAGGAATTAATGAAGAAGTTTTTGGCTACTGTACCTGAGAATGTTGCTGAGTTTATTCCTTTGAAATGGAAGGAGAAAATGAGGTGGACAAAAGAAAGATTGACATGGGATGATATTTTAGAGATAGATGAGGATTACGAGTTAGATAGATGTGTGAAAGAAAGTAAATGTGTGAATGTGAGAACAGGAATGGAGGAAAGTGTGCCAGAATTTGTTTGTTTTAGAGATGCTGTTATAAGAGGACCGATGAGGGTAGATGATAGTGTAGCAGATAGGAGTGTTAGAGCGAGTAATGTGGGAATACATGTACGGACAAATGAAGGGTTTAGGCGAGGGAATCAGGTTTAGAGAGATAGGAGTGCTAGTGCGCAGCGAGGTAGGTCAGGCAGTTGTGTCTGTGAAGAGAAGTGTTATAGATGTGGGAAAGTAGGACATAAGAAGGATGAATGTAGATGGGCTCTAGGTGCTTGTTTTGGATGTGGTGAGGTAGGGCATAGAATTAGCGAGTGCAAGAAAGAGAAAAGGGTAAAATGTTATCGGTGTTGTATGACTGGGTACATAGCGAGTGGATGTCGTAGTAATCGTATGAATGTGCTTTGTGGTAATTGTGGTAAGGATGGTCACTATGCTAGAATGTGTACTGAATGTGGTGCAGATGGGCATGTAGCTAGAGTATGTAGGAAGAAGGGATAAAGTCAGCCAGGATGTTCGGGAAACTAGAGTGTAAGATGGTTCAGCTGGGTGAGTCCTCGAGTGTGTGCAGAGTGAATATGATGCATGTTCGTGAAGGTTTACTGCATGAAGACGTGATGGGGGAAAGAGCTTATGACTGCATGAGTGCAAAAGTAAATTCTAATGAAATAGAGGTAGTTGGTCTGATTGATACTGGCTGTGGTATCCATTTAATATTTAGGAATGTGTATGATAAGGTAAGGGATGTTTGTGAATTTAGGGGGTGTAAAGGTGAAGTGAAAGGTATCAGTAATTTAAGTATGTCTGTAAAGAAAGTTACGTGAAACTGTTATGATTAGGAGGCTGATGATGGAAGATAATGATTTTTATGTGGTTGAGGGAGTAAATGACAAATATGATGTCTTGTTAGGTTATAATTTATTGAAAAAAATTGGTATAATTGTACTTCCTAGTGTAAATATGATAAAGATGAAAGTTAAGGGTAAATTTGGTGGGGAATTTTATTTGAATGAAGATGGTAGTGTATGTATGAAGGTATGGAAAGGTGTCCCGTTAATAGCGAAAGAAGGTGTTAAATTGTCAAGAGATGTGAGTGAGGTTGTCAGTGTAAAAGTTGCATGGCCGAATAGTCTGGGAATTGCCAATGGTGACAATTGTGAATATGTAGTGGAAGGTTCGGAAACAAGTAATTTAGTGAAAACAAGTTTGCATATGTATGATGGTATTTTGAATTTGCAGGAGCCGAAGGTGTATGTGAGCTTGTTGCCGACTGTAAGGATGAAGAGAATACGGGGTATACGTAAAGGTGATCGCATGGGATGTATGTATACGTTGGTCGATGTAGAGGATGAAAGTCATTTAGTTACAGTTGTTTATGCTGCTGAATGATTGTATTCCGAGTTGTTCTGGTAGAAGTGTTTTCTTAGTGCTAGTTGTTCTGAAAGCTGATTTTTTGTTGTGGCATTTGTTCCAGCTGCTAAGTTTTATAGTAACAGTTATTCGGATAGCTGGGGTTATAGTCTCAGTTGTTCTGGTTACTGGGTTCTTGTAGTAATATTTGTTCCTGTTACTGGAATTTTGTGCATTAACAGGGTATCAGGACAACTGCCCCCTGGACAACTGGCCCCCGGACAACTGCCCCCTGACATCTGCCCCCAGGACAACTGCCCCCGTAGGAAAACTGCCCCCGTAGGAAAACTGCCCCCGGGACAATTGCCCTTGTAAAACCACTGGACAATGGTGTAAAAAATAAAAATACATAATAACTATTAAAACTAATGTTTTATTATTGTTAATAAAAATACATGATTTAGAAAATACATGTTTTAAAAAGATAACATTATATACTGAAATTTGTACATAGATGGGTTGCAGAAATATTGAAAAGGGATTTAAATAATAGAATTTTAAATTATGAGCTATGTATCTCAAAAATTCCAATACATCGTGGTTCTCAAATTCTAGCACAATGTTTGCTATTTGTATGCTAGAATCCTGATAGTGCTTTCTTCGATAGCAATAGATTTAGCCTTTATTTCCTGTTGTACAAACAAAACTTCACGGCGGGGTTGGTCAACAGCATGGGTGTGATCATTTACATAGCCAACTACTTCATTTTCACAAACTTTTACTTTCGCTTTACAGTTATTATGGCGGCGTTTTTCACATTCATAAGATGTAACATTATTTGCCAATTCCTTCTGCTTCATAAAGATGTATCCTTCATAAATAAGCTTCATTTTTCCACGTTCACTTTTGACGAACTCCATGCTGGGTTATGTTACTTCTTGTATTTCTGAATAGACACGTGATCCTTCTTACTTTCTTTATTTTTGTAAACATTTGTTTGACTATAAAGAATTAGCCAATTGGCGAAAGCTTTTGAAAATAAGTCATAACTCCTACGACCGATTAGACACTGGATCCTTCTTACTTTTTTTTTTTTTTTTTTTTTTTTTTTTTTTTTTTTTTTTTGTAAACATTTGTTTGACTATACAGAATTAGCCAACTAGCGATAGCTTTCGAAAATAAACTATAACGCGTATGACCGATTAGACACGGGATCCTTCTTACTTTCTTCTTTTTGTAAACATTTCTTTGACTATACAGAACTAGCCAATTGACGATAGCTTTCGAAAATAAACTATAACTCGTACGACCGATTAGACACATAATCATTCTTACATTTTTTTTTTCTTTTTTTGTAAACATCTGTTTGCCTATACAGAATTAGCCAATTGGCGATAGCTTTTGAAAATAAACTATAAATCGTACGACCTATTACCTAATTAGGAAATAACTACATAAATGGTAATAAATTTAGGTAATAGATACAATTATTTGTTCAATGACCGAATGAGTAATTAGGAAGACATCTTCGTAAATTTTTACGAAAAAGTAATTACGTAAATGGCAATATGGGGAGCAATTTTCCGGGGGGCAGTAGTCCTACGGGGGCAATTGTCCTGGGGGCAGTTGTCGGGGGGCAACTGTCCTGGGGGCAGTTGTTTCGGGGGCAGTTGTCCTAGATCCCATTAACAGTTATTCTGATTGCTGGGGTTATTTAGTCCCAGTTGTTCCAGTAGTTGGGTTTCTTTAGTTGCATGTCAGGTAATGGGTTGATTCACAGATCTCCTTAATGAATGAGTTAGTATATGTATGAAATGAGTCATTTCATATGTTTAAGCCATTATTCAAGAAATAGATACACAAATGAAATAGGTTGCTATGGGGAAAAAGAAATGAGTACAATTCGAATGATTTCTGGTAACTGGGTTTTTTGCAGTTGCATTTGTTCCAGTTGCTAAGGTTTTTGTAGTATCTTTTATTCTGATACTGGGGTTATGTGATCCCAGTTGTTCTGATAGCTGGTCTTTTGATGTCCCAGTTGTTCCAGAAGCTGGAAGTTTGTAGTCTTAGTTGTTCTGGTAGGTGTGTTTTTGTAGTTTTAGTTGTTCTGATAGCTGAGTTTTTGTAGTATCATTTGTTCCAGTTCCTGGGTTTTTGTAATAACAGTTATTCTGATTTCTGGAGCTGTGTTGTCCCAATCATTCTGGTTGTTTGGTTTTGCAGTCCCCATTGTTGCAGTTGTTGGTTATGGGTAGTTTTAGTAATTATAGTTACTGGATTTTTGTATTCCCTGATGTTGGAGTTGCTGAAGTGTAGTCTTAGTTGGTCTTGTTACTTTTTTTTTTTTTTTTTTTTTTTGTAGTGTCAGTGGTTCTAGATTCCACTTATTCGTTACAGTTATTCCAGTTGCCTGGTTTTATAGTCCTAGTTCTTTTAGTTGAGTTTCTGTAGTACCCGTTATCTTGATTGCTGGGATTATGAATTCCCAGTTGTTCCGGGTAGATGGGTTTTTGTAGTATCTTTTCTTCCAGTTACTGGGTTTTTGTAATAACAGTTATTCTATTACTGGAGTTATGAATTCTAAGTTGTTCTGGTAGCTGGGTTTTTATAGTCTCAATTGTTCCAGTAGCTGAGTTTTTGTAGTAGCTTTTGTTCCAGTTGCTGGGTTTTTGTAATAACAGTTATGCTGATTGCTGGAGTTATAAATTCACAGTTGTTCTGGTAGCTGGGATTTTACAGTCTCAATTGTTCTGGTAGCTGAGTTTTGGGAGTAGCTTTTGTTCTAATTGCTCCATTTTAGTAATAACAGTTATTTTGATTGCTGGAGATATATAGTTGCATTTGTACCGGTAAATGTTTTTTTTTTTAGTACTCAGTTGTTCCGGTAGTGGGGCTTTTTCCATCCCAGTTGTTCCAGTAGCTGGGTTTATGTAGTCCCAGTTGTTCTGGTATCTGAATTTTTGTAGTCCTTATTTTCAAGTAGCTGGGTTTTTGTAGCCCCAGTTGTTCCAGTAGCTGGGTTTTTGTAGTCCCAGTTGTTCCAGTAGCTTTGTTTTTGTAGTCCCCATTGTTCGGGTAGCTAGGTTTATGTACCCCAGGTTGTTCCAGTAGCTGGGTTTTTGTAGTCCCAGTTGTTCCGGTAGCTGGAAGTTTGTAGTCAAAATTGTTTTGGAAGCTGGGTTTTTGTAGCCCTAGTTGTTTCAGTAGCTTGGTTTTAGTAGTCCAAGTTGTTCCATTAGCTTGGTTTTTGTAGTCCCAGCTATTCCGGTAGCTGGATTTTTGTAGCCCAGGTTGTCCGGATAGCTAGGTTTTTGTAGTCCTAGTTGTTCCAGTAGCTGTTTTTTTTTTTTGTATTGCCGGTTGTTCCTATAGCTGTTTTTCTTTTTTTTGTATTGCCAGTTGTTCAGGTAGCTGGGTTTTGGTATTACCAGCTGTTCCGGTAGCTGGTTTTTTGTAGCACAGGTGGTCCCGGTAGCTAGGTTTTTGTAGTTCCAGTTGTTCCAGTAGCTGTTTTTTTTTGTATTGCCTATTGTTCCAGTAGCTGTTTTTTTTTATTGTATTGCCAGTTGTTCCTGTAGCTGGGTCTTTGTATTACCAGCTGTTCCGGTAGCTGGGTATCTGTAGTCCCAGTTATTCCGGTTGCTGGTTTTTGTCATCTCAGTTGTACCGGTAGCTGGGATTTTATAGCCTCTGTTGTTAAGGTAGCCAGGTTTTTGAAGTCTCTGATGTTGAAGTTGTTGGTTATTTGTAGTCTTCTTTGTTCCTGTTATTGGTTTTATATAGTCCCAGTTTTTTCAGTTGTCGCTTTTTTGGGCTCAGCCATGTCGTCCTGATGGAAGGTTCCCTCAGGCAGCTTTCTAAGGGATATTTGGATACAATGATACTCCAAGAGAATTGACCACAGGTCTCCAGAATTCTAACTCCTGGCACGAGTATCCTTAAGATAACACTTAAGGATATCGCATAATATCAGGGGACGTATTTCTTGATACGACACATGGCAATCTTCACCCCGGATAGAGTTTTCGCTCTGAGGGGGAAGAGTGGCGAAATTGAAGGGGAGCCATTATCAAGGTCACCCGGTGGATCCCCTTTCCCGTACTACTACGGAGTAACACATTCCTTTTGTAGTAGTGAATAAAGCACGGTGTATCTCCTAACTGTTCTCGGTTTTGTTACTATTTCAAGGATTATTACCATGCATTCCCCAGCATGTTCATCCTCTGGAAAGTTGAGTATTTAATCTTTCCTGTGTATAAAATTTTGGCTCCCTTCTCACAGTTAAACTTGCATAATTTAGATTTGTTTAGTGGAGCAGAGCCTGCACTGGAGGCGGCCATAAATGCTTTATTTAGTTAGTAGTACGATGTCCCCGGTATTTAGCTGTAATGAATTAAGGCAATGTAGGAAAATTTTACTGGTGAAGATAAGATTATACATATAATATTTCCTCTTCTGTTAAACGTTTTGATAGTATACGATAGTGCCTCAGTGATGTAGCGTAACCGAGATCACGACTCGAGTTAGGCTACCCTAATGCATTTTAGTATACTTTAATAATGTTATCCCTGTTTATCCTCCTGTATCGTTTTTATGAATTCAATCGGAGATAGCACATCTAGAATTACTAGCATAATTCGATACTCTTCTCTTTTAGAGATTTAAGAATAAACCCTTCCTTCCCTCTGAGTGCCGCCATTAGGCGGCAACCCTATCTTTGGTCTTGCCATAGAGTAGTGTACTCTGGCTTGACTGGGATAGTGTTTCTGTCTACCCTCTTTGCCGGTGAGTATCCAGGCTTTGAAATATGACAGTAACTTAAAGTATTCCGTCTTGTTGTCAGCAACTCTACCAATGGGGGATTAGTCATTCCCCTGTCGGTTTTACAGTTGCCGGCATAGGAAGCCCGGCTTCACTAGCCCACAACCGATAGTGGTAGTACAGTTGCCGCCACCTTCTCTCTTGTGTTCTAGAAGACATGTCTTATATCTGGCAATGTCTTAGGCTGAGGAATCGTTATTCTTATGCCGTCCAAGACGGCGCCTGTATAGGAAACTATGTTTTCTTGTTTGCTGCCGACAGTAGGAGGCAGACGTGCCGCCTGCTTTTTATACAAAATATAAGATCCTTTCCCTTCCCCTTCTATCGTTTAGTGACAGCTTAGCCATCACAACTTCTGTGGCCAATATTCTACAATCGCCCCGCTTGCCGGGCTGATTACGATGCGGGCCGGGCTTCCACAAAGGTAGCTAGATTGCCGCTTCGACCTTCCCCCTAACGGAAGCAAGGCTCCCGGAAAGGTTGTGCCGGCCATGACGGCTGCTGGTGGGAGACCCTATGCAACTTTGAGTATTCTTCAGTCCTCTCTTGGACTGCCATCCACAAACCCTGGAACAGGCATTGCAGCTGGCAACAGATATTGTAGCTGTATGGAAACTAGAATTAATACATTCTTTCCCCTTCCATTTGAATCCTCATTCCGGAAAGAAGGCAGTAGAGACAGTAGTCCCTACAACCCTAATTATTGTACTAAACTATAATAATATGGTAGCCCTTCTCTCCATGCTTTCTCTCTCTCTGTCGGCTAACGCCGCCAGGTACTAGCCTAGCCGGCAGTATGCCGGCAGAACTATAGTATAAGACTATACAGTAGCCAGTCTTTCTGCAGTATAGTAGATACAGCAGTTAGAAAACTACATCATATAATATACAGTAGTATGATTTCCAGCATATTCTGTGTTCCCTTTCACAGTCTACTACTGAGATCGCTTTATGGTTGAAGTGAAGTATTCCTTTAATATCCCGATGGATCTTAGATCATCAGAACATAATATCCTTTCCCAACAGTATTAATATTCACTTGTGGAAGAGTTAGTGCTAGTATACTCTGACTCCCGCTCTATGTTCCAGAGCTATTCCACCATATATTTCCCTAATAAGGAAATTTTAAATATTAATATTGAGGGAGGTCACAGCAATTGTCTGGACAGGAAACGCAGATATGTGTCTTTCCTATTTCTTTTCTAGCTTACGATCCTAAGCTATAATTATAATAGTAAGATCTATTATTAAATGCATGTAATTGATTTACCAGTGTGATAAATTACCCCATACTCATTTCACTCTTTCTTTCCTTACAGGAGGAGCTCAAGGTGAAGTGTGCAGTCATAAACTGCAACCACAAAAGTAAGAACTTTTGTGGCCACAACATGTGCAGGTCTCATGCCACCTGCTCCATCACAACTGAAACCCTTAGATACTGGGACCCCAAGGGTTGCAACGTCTGCTTGGCCTTGATGACCGAGGGTTTCGGCGATCCCAAAACTGCGGAGTCGAGGGATGCTGCGAGGGAAATGCTTCGGAAGTGTGTAAGAAGGTTCCAGAAGAACTCTCCGGGACCTTACCTAAGAAGCGACACCATTAGAAGCCTGCTGTTCCCTAAGGCAACACCTGATGCGGTTGTGCTCCATGCACGGCCCCAGCCTCCTTGCATACATCTAGCGCTAGAGGACAACATCAATAAGGCTCTAGAAGGCATGGACATCCATTAGGAAAGGATGTCAGAGGTGTCCTTGGACACTGAAAAGGGTCTCTTTCAAGAAGACCCTCAAGAAGAGGTGGCCCAGCCCCCGAGGAGGAAGAAGAATCCGGTTCGACAGAGACGGAAGACCCTCTACTGTCTGTGACGGCATTTCAGCCTCTGCCGTCAACCTCATCGGCTCCAACCCCTCAACCAGCCCCGCTGTTCCGCAAAGAACAGCTTGAGATGAGGAAGGAATTCAGAGAAGCACACCGCGTAGCTGCTTCTCGCAGTTCCTACAAGCGGCCTAGAGTATCTGACTTGCCTCAATGCTCCGAAACCAACCCCTGGAGGTATGCAGAGTTCATGCCCATGATGAATGGGAAACTCTACATCTCGGAGAAGATGGGGGCCATACCCCTCGACGATTTCCAATTCTGGCCAAACCTTGCGGCTTACCCGGAGTGTTTCATCAGACTGAAGAATGAACTTGCATCTAAAGAAGAGACGGAATCTAAGGAGGTCATGATCTTTGACCATGACAAGGCACAGGCTCTCTTGACGAGTAGCCTGAAGAAGGCAGGTTACACGAACTCCAAAGTTTCTGCGCTGAGCAAGAAGCACCCTACTTTCCTTGCTCCTTCCTCCAGAGCTTTTCCCTTCATGTCAAAAGCTCTCCACTGCGTGATGAAGGCAATATATGCAGGTAAACCATACCCTACGCTAGAGGAATGTAGACCATTGTCTCTAGCCCTGCCTACAGGCGAGAAGGACTGGAACGAGGTCCATCTAACCTTCTCGGTTGCAAAACTAGATGCTGACATTGCAGGACAGCAGTTTAATGAAAACTTCCCGAAGCTGTAGGACTTTCTTCTGAGGAGAGAACAGGAGACGAAAGAGAGACACGCCGCCTCTCTGTCCCTCCAGAACTGCATGGAGATGTATGCAGGCATTGCAAGCACCCCAGACATGTACACAGTCCTAGCCAAAATGCACATGGCTACACTGGTAAAGGACATGTACTCTTTTGTGAAGGCCAGGAGAGCCTGTAGAGAGTTAGTGTTTGCTAATGCAAAGGTCAAACACGAGCCCAGGAAGTTGATTACTTCCTGTATCTGGGGCAAGGACCTCTTCCCAAAGGTAGCAGTCCAAAAGGTAGTTGCCAAAACCACCACGGAGAATAGGAACCTTCTTCAAAAGTGGTGCATATCCGCCAAAAGAAAATCTTCCCCTGATGCTGGTCCCCAACCCAAGAGGAAGACGAAGAGGCCAAGACTGCCTCACCGACCTGCGCAACATCCCACGGTTACCATGACCACTGTGCCCCAAATGGTTGCTGAGCCGCAAACCACTTTCCAGATGGTGCCTCAAAAGCTGGTAACCCAGTCACCAGCCTTTAACCCAGGCTTTGAGAGGCATACCACTAACCTCCACCTAAAAGGTAGAGGGTCTAGACAAGGCTCCTCAAGAAACCCCTCAAGTGGTAGAGGAAGACGTGGTCAGGGTAACAATCTCTCCGGATCATCCAAGCAATGACAAGCTCCAGGTAGGAGGAATACTCTTCCACTTTCAGGATCATTGGACCTTCGACCCCTGGGCCCACAGCCTAATCAAGAATGGACTTGGATGGACATGGAACAGATCTCCACCTTTCTTTCCTCAATTCTTCCAACATTGGAAGAATATACCTTAGAACTCTTGACCAAAAAGGTTATAAGAAAAGCAAAGTCCATCAAATTCCAGGGAAGGTTTTTTTTTGTTCCCAAGAAGGAATTGGAAATCTCAGAGTCATTCCAGACTTGTCTCCTCTTAACAAGTTCATCGAGAACAACAAGTTCCGGAGGTTAACCTTACAACACATAAGGACCCTGTTACCAAAAGGGGCTTACACAGTCTCAATAGACTTAGCAGATGCTTACTGGCACCTTCCAGTCAGCTGCCCCCTCTCCCCCACCTAGGATTCAAGCTACAGAAGACAAAGTATGTCTTCAGAGCCCTGCCCTTTGGACTAAACATAGCCCCAAGGATTTTCACGAAACTTGCAGAGTTTCAGCTCTCATGGTAGAGATGGGTTTATTTCAAAGTCTATGAACAGATTCCTGAATTCGAGAGGAGTATGTACGGGGATTTGTCATAAACTTTTATCTCTCTTGATAGCTCAGTCGGTAGAGTCATGCTGGCATGGTTTCCGGCCGACAGGTGGGGGTTCGAATCTCCACCCGGCCAGAAGCTGTTACCATAAAATGAATTCCAAGTGGATATATATTCCTAAGATAGAATTCGGCATTAAAAGCCTTTCGTGGGTGATATTTACATTGATTGAAATCACGCGTGTTTGTGATATATATATATATATATATATATATATATATATATATATATATATATATATATATATATATATATATATATATATACACACACAGTATATATATATGTGTATATATATATATATATATATATATATATATATATATATATATATATAATGTGTGTATGTGTATAACGAAATTAAAGCCAGAAAAAAATAAAGAATGAGAAACGTGTAAAAGTGAAAGCGATGAAATTAAGAAAATGATTGTAAGACTTAGGTAGAACTTATATCCAAAGGAAATGGCGATATTTAATGCAGGAAGGAAGTTACAGTGACCTCAAAACTAGAGAGAAAATTGTTGATTTGAATTGCAGTGACAAGTACCAGTAAGGGAATTGCCCCGCTCTCTCTCTCTCTCTCTCTCTCTCTCTCTCTCTCTCTCTCTCTCTCTCTCTCTCTCTCTCTCTCTGCAGCTTTGCCTCTATCGAAAGGGTGAGAGTGAATACCAATCGAAAACAAAAACTGAATAAAAAAAGCTGAATTTTGAAAGGGTTGGTTGTCTTTTTATCTTTTCACCTTCGACGACCTAAACTGTCCTTTTTCTTTTTTTCCATTTCTTCTGAGTTATTCCCGACGGTTCTATCCTATGGCAAGACTTTTCTTTATGTAATGTTGTTAAAAGGTATGTATAACACACAGGAGGTATGAACACTAGGGATTGAATCATGTTTCTACGTGGTTGGAAGTTGCATGAAGGTTATCAACTGAACCTTACTCTCTTTTTTTTTTTTTTTTAGTTATGAGAGGAGGTGGACGGAGTTAGCCGAGAGGGTTGCGTCGTCAGATGTCATATAGAACCCTTTTTTAAACTGCCAATTTGCCAGCCTGATGTCGAGAGGCCGCCCGGACCATACACCTACGCTTCGAGAATCAATTAACAGGAAGTTTTTGGACTGACTTTAGATGACATATAAGGGCGTGCCATTGCATGAGAGGCAGAGAGATCCAGCTTTACATTCCACAAGATCTGTGCTTCCGCCAATCATCTTACCAGCACCTCTTCGGTCATAGTTTTCCTCTTCAACGTGAATAGTGTTTCCTTCCAATCGTGTATAGTGTATGGTGTTTGTTAAAACGTTTGGTAATTTTTTATTTCGAAGAAGTGAGGTGAGCTTGAGAGTACATTGTAAAATCATTTTTTTTTTTTGGGGGGGGGGGGGGGGGGGGGCTAGCCCTGTGTGATTTGGTTAAAAAGTGAAGTGTATTAATTTCTGCTTAACTGTTCTGTAACTTTATGTGAGACTAAAGGACGGGGAGTAACATTTACGTATAGGTAAGTGCAATCATTTTTTATTTAATGTAGTGTTAAAGTGTCAAATTTTTTCCTTAATCGTCAAAATTGAATATTTTCATAAATTAATTACTAGTGATATAAGTGATTGTAAAATTATTGAAGTGTCATTCTGTTTCAAGTCTAAGGCCTAGTTCAGATTTGAATTTTGAGTGATTTATTTTTCGTATTACTGTTGTATTTTTATTTTTATATATTATATATATTTTTGTAAAGTGTGTATTGTTTAAATCACCAATAATTAATCCAGTAACTTGGTCATACACCCCTGACTTAGAACCGAAGAGGTTGGTTTTAGAATAGTTCCCGTTAAAAGTGAAGTAATCCCACAGTTTCTGTTTTGAGTGTAACGTAAAGAGACCTTTAGATATTCAGTGTTCGTATATATTAACGTCTGAGAGATGCGTATTATTCTCCAAGGTAAAGATCTCGTGTGTATCAAAATTATGTAAAATAAAACAGGTGCGTTTGAAATATGGGAATTCACGTAATTCGCTGGGGGTTGTGTGAGAAGAATATATATATATATATATATATATATATATATATATATATATATATATATATATATATATATATATATATATAATTTATATATATATAGTATATACTGTATATATATATATATATATATATATATATATATATATATATATATATATATATATATATATATATATATATATATATATAATTAAACATGCATATAGATATCTATTTGAAAAGCAGGATGCTACATCAGGGGACTCCATATAGGAAAATATCCCAGTGATGAAAGAAAATAGGAAAATAAATAAACTGCATGAAAAGTAATGAAAACTGAATAGATCTTTCATATGCAAACTATGAAGAGATACTTTTTCAGTCTGTTCAATATAAAAACATTTGATGTAAGTTTGAATTTTTGATGTTCCACCGATTCAACTGCTCTATTCGGAAGATCAATCCACATTCTGATCAAAGCTGTAATAAAACTTTCAGAATACTGTAGTATTGAGCCTTATGATGAATAAGGCAAGAGTTAGAATTAACTGCATACCTATTATTACGTACAGGAGAATGCATTCTGGGAAGACCTGAAATAACGATGTTCAAAATTAGGAAAAATCCTATGCAACTCGCACTAAGAACTAACTGATCGACGGTGCTAGAGATTAATATCTGTATCAGGAATAAGCAATATAATAGATCGTGAGTTATTGTCCAACAAATTAAGATGACACCCAGTATTTGAACACCTGAGGAGAGAACAATATTCAAAACAAGGTAGAATGAAGAAATTAAAACATTTCTTTAAAATAGATTGATCACCGAAAAGCTTAAAATAAGCAATATTTTTGTGCAATTAAAAAAAAATAGACCGAATGTGTTTCTCAAAATTAAAGCTGCTGTTAAGAATGACACATAAATTTTGTAAGTCGTATAGAGTTAAAGAAACATCATCAATGCTGATATCTGGATGAAGACTAACAACCGTCCCAGACCTACTTACAATCATACATTGAGTTTTGTTAGGTTTTGACTTCACGCCTGTTAATTTGCACCATACACTAATTTTAGCTGCATCTCTGTTAAGGGGTTCAACAACACAAGATCTATATTCAGGAGATATAGTTTATGCAGAGAGAGTAGCATCGTCTGCATATGCAACGGGCTTGTTCTCAAGGACAAACAACATATTAGAAAAAGAAATGGGCCAAGAACACTATCCTAAGGAACAACAGATATAACATTCCTAAAGTCACTAAGGTAACCATCAACAATAATTCTTTGCAATCTATTACTTAAAAATTCTATAATGATGCTAAGAAAAGACCCACCCACTTCCAACTGTTTAAGCTTGAAGACAAGGGCCTCATGGTTAGGAGGGTCAAAGGCCGCACTATAATCAACGTCAACCATACTAACTTCCCGACCACAATCAAGGGATTTTTGTACATCAGTGAGGATTGTAAGAAGAACATCATGAGCACCAAAGTCTTTGCGAAAGCTCAATTGTAGACCAGCCACAGACTATTATTTTTACCATAGATTTTTAGACGTTTTGCCAATACACATTAAGAAAAAAACTTTGGGTAATATGGGATATATGGAAATTGGGCGATAATGAGTAGGGCTAGAGGTCATACACACACACATTTACCTAATGGAATTATATTACTAATTTTCCGACAAGTGCAAAAAATAAATTCTCCTGGCTAACTTGTGGGAAATAGACAAGTAAGGAGTCATGAAATCAGCGGTCTTTATCAGAGAAAAGTAGAAAGACCAACTAGGACTGTCTCCATAAGATTCAAGGTTCATCAAGAGAGTTTTAATTTTACGGGACCGAAAAGCTAATCTAGCTACTTTAGCCTAAGGAGAACAGGAATGAGGAAGATTATTACTCTGTTTACAGTCGAACACATCATCCAAAAGGTTTGTCTTTTCCTTTGGACAGTGAGTGACAAAGACATATGGTTTAGGTTGTTCCAACTTCCATATCAGATCTGATTTGCTACCGTTCCAAAGACGATAGGCCTCCGGCATCTACAAATAAGCATGTCTACAATCATCATTGAAATAGCGTTACTCTTTCAACCGTCATTTCAATGTAAGAGAAGGGACGAGCCTATCACTTATGTTAACCAGATTCTCATTCAAGAAAACAACAGGCTCAACACTTTTATACAATTGTGACTAATTCAAATGTAAAAGATCACACAAAATGCCATTCCAGTCTGCTTGATATATATATATATATATATATATATATATATATATATATATATATATATATATATATATATATTTCTTAGAAGAGCATGACACATCAGGAAGAGGCTACTCAGTCTTAATTACTGATGAAGTTAATGCATGATTATGTCCCAACAGGAGGACAAACCTTTCTTGTTATAATGCCAGGGGAGTCAGTGAATATTAAGTCCACATTCATAGGAGGGATTATGAAAATCTGGGTGCTCATTCCTGATATACACTGCCATTCATCTTGGCCTAGGAATGGTATCCTGTTTCAAAATTAATTATTAATATATATATATATATATATATATATGTATATATATACAGATATATATATATATATATATATATATATATATGTATATGTATATATATATATATATATATATATATATATATATATACATGCAGTATATATATCTATATATACACATATATATATATATATATATATATATATATATATATATATATATATATACCTGTTTAGAGGAAAAATTGCACTTTGACAAATTTATTTTCATACCATTACGTCGCAATGCTTCTCAAACTTTATGAATATTATTATTATGTTCTCCTGCCGTTTTCCCTGTAATTATGATATCGCCTAAATAAACAAGAACATTATGGCCAATTAAGGGAGACAAAACCACCATCATTAGTCTAGAGAAATGACTTGGAGCATTTTTAACACCGAAAGGAAGAAAATTAAACTGAAGTAGTTGATCGTTAGCTATAAATACCGTTTTACTCTTACTGTCTTCCTGAATGGGTATTTGATAGTATCCAGATCTTAAATCGACAGTAGTAAAATATTTACTATTCCGTAATTTCACAAGTAATTCTTCGATCAAGGGCAAAGGAAATGCATTACTCTTAGTGACTGCATTCAACTTCCTATAATCAACACAATCTTACCGAGCCATCCTTTTTCCTAACAGCTACAATTGGAGAAACCCCGGGGATTCGCTCTCTTCAATTATCCATTGTTCCCTGAATTTATTAGTTTCCCTTTCTATCTCTCCCTGGAAATTAATGGGCACCTTATAAAGCCTTGACCTGATCGGCTCCGGCTGCCCAGTTTCAATGCTAAAGGGAAATCGATCAATCTTCCCGGGTGGCTCATCTCCAATTGCAATTACATCGGAATATTTATTGACAATGTCACTAACTACAGGTTGATATTCTGACGGACATAATTTTCGTGCTTGCATAATAGAATTCTGAGTGCATTCGTCTGTGCGGGCAGGAGTTGTGGCTCCCAACATCCTATTTTAAGCAATTTCACATAACTCTAATCCACACACAGAATCACTTACTAATACAACTCTTTTATTTGACAAATTACCTATCGTTATATCAGCTTTGTTTCTTTTATTTCTGTCATATGGGCCCAATTGTCATGGGTTTTAACAACGACCTTGGTTCCTTCCGCAAGAGGGGGACACGGGGTCACTGGTATGCTCGTAAGTGTCTGGGGAGACAACACTTCTCTCTCCGAGCTCATTTACGCACTTACCCCCTCATGTCATGTACCCTACTGCTTTTACTGTTATTGTATCTTTTCCCCCCAAAAGGCATATTTGGTTTTCAGAGATAAAATCAATTCCTAAAATAGCCTCGATTCCTGGAATTCCAAAGGGGGGCAAGACACAAAAATTATGTGTAAACTTCACAGACCTCACCTTAAAGTTGACGACTGTTGTATGGTTTATGTGTAGTTTATTTCCTCCTGATGAATCAAGAACGATGGATGCCGCCGACTGTAGTGGGTTTGATGAAAATATTTGTTCAATCAGTGAAACACTGGCTCCTGTGTCGATCAGCGCTTAAATGGATTTATCTGCCAGGTCAATCCTAACTGCTAACATTCCTAGATGGCCATTACGAGATATGGGCCACGGGCCAATGACCTCAGCTGCAATGCCGCTGCTCCCTAGTACTACGGGGGTGAGGTTCGAGGTACTGATGAAGGTCCCAGTGCCTGCTCTTTCACCACATCCATCGTCACCACTTCCTCAACTACTGCTTGTGATGTCATGCGAGGGGGGGCATCGAACTCCCTTGTCTCCCCCTTCCTCTGTTTCCTTTTTTTCGGATGTTGGTCGCGGTAAGGTGTGCATGTGCCACAGCCGGCCGGCCCTGGGCGTTTTTTGCTGAGCACTCTCGAGATAGATGACCGTAGGCCTGAGAAGATCCTTGGGTGGGGCACTCCACTCGTCGGTGCCCCTCTCCCCCTCACTGCCAGCATCTGAAGACTTTGCTAACTCTGCGCTCTCCTCTAACCCCCTTAGGGGGTCGACTGCCTCTCTTGGCTGCCAACTTCTCGGAATCGGGCCTGTTATTCCCAGTCATTTTTTCTTCTGGCAAACTGTCTAAAATGTTTTGTATCACACTCACTACGTCTGCTAACGAGCGATTGTCATCAAACAAATAACCACATGAATACGGGTTTACTAATCTGCAAATATGTGTACGGGCAATTGCTTTTTTATCACCTTCTGGGAGATAGGCTTTCCGGGTAGCAAACGAATCGCAATCTCGAAAAATGTGAGTTGCAAAACTAAGAATGGATACACCTTCCTGAATTTTGGGTTTGTAATTTTCTTTTAGGTCTCCCTTTCTCACATCAGGAAAGGCATACTTCTCAATTAAACATCGTTTTATTTCAGCATAACTTCTTAAGTTGTCTTGTGGCCAACACATTACCTCCATTGCAGGAGCATCTTTCAGCAATCTAATTACTTGAATATGTTTTCTCTTTCCGACCACCCATATTTGTCTACATAAAAGTCTCTCAAAAACACTTCAATCGATTGAAACCCTTCGTTAGGCCGTTGATCATCAAAAGGCCTAACACTTGCCTGGAGTTCTGGTAACTTTCGAACTACGATTTGCGTATCTTGACTAGGCTGTGCATGTGTACTTTCACTTGTGTTCGTTTGGACTTCGTCCGTGTACTTCGGATATGCTGTGGTTGCGCGACGCTCCTGTTCTTGCTCCACCAACAATCTGTTCCTTAACTGTTGTAAGTTATCTAACTTATTTTCCAATTCTTGTGTTCTAATTTCCTGTCTATATTCTTCATCGGGAATGCTATATCCCACTGCTCCTTTGTCCTCATCTCCTGCAGCAGCAGCATCTGCTATCCTTGTGTATGTAGGCATCTTGCGGCTCAAAGAACAACTTCACTCAGAGCATACACAAACAGACGTATTTTTACATCTGACACCAATATGACCCATGTAGACGGATAATGAGACGTCGGAATATGGGTTTTCTTCATTCATTACAAAAGGTTCGTTCATAAGTACACCATACACAGCTACCCTCTCTGGTGAGGGACTTATAAACTCAAGCGCCCAAAGGGAATTAAACTCCCTTCGCTACCAAAATGCAATCTTTTATAATAACATTCTGAGATATAGGTTTTTGTGGAATACTCATGAATATTGAGTTCTATTACCTTGATGTACAACACACATCTATATACATGGATTAGGACATATATATATATATATATATATATATATATATATATAATCCTCCATATACACATATATAAATGTATATATATATATGAATGCATGTTCCTATGTATATGTATATATATATGTATGTATGAATGTATTTACCTATATAAATGTATATGTGCACACACACACGCATATATATATATATATATATACATACTATATATATATATATATATATATGTATATATATATATATATATATATATGTATATATATATAAATATATATATATATACATATATATTATATATATATATATATATATATATATATATATATATATATATATATATATATATTATATATATATATATATATATATGTATATAAAATATTTGCACGACTTACCAGTCTTACCTTCAATAGATGAACTTACCAGTTTTCTGCCTAATGTTGAAGGCCGGGTGTGCGCTTTTGCTATCTTCCGTGTCAGAAGGTAAAATTGTGTCATATGTAGTGACAACAGGTCCTTGAAAGCTGCGTCAGAAAGTAATAGGAGTTTTTAATCCGATTAGAATTCCTGTGGAGTGATAAAAGGTTTTGTAATTCAATCATCTCCTCAAGTTCGTGGAAAACTTCTTACTGTATTTCATGGTGCATAGATTTTTTATTTTAGGGGGTGGGGGTCGGGTGGGGGCATGGGATTGGGAGGGGAGGCGGGATTATGGTTTTCCTTTAAGGAAATCATCACATCGCTTTCTCTTTTATTTGTTTCATTGTATTAGTGTTACTTGGTGTTTTTAAAGAGTAGTCTCTCTCTCTCTCTCTCTCTCTCTCTCTCTCTCTCTCTCTCTCTCTCTCTGCACCACATTAATGGTTAATCTAAATAGTTTTAACTAAATGAGCTTATTTAACTTGAAATATCCTTAGATAATTCATAGAAATAGAACTTATTCTATTTAGGTAAAACTATTGAAATTAACCATTAATGTGGTGCAGAGAGAGAGAGAGAGAGAGAGAGAGAGAGAGAGAGAGAGAGAGAGAGAGAGAGGTGTCAGGTTCAATTATGGCACGACTTTCATGAAAAAAAAAAAAGAATCAAAACATAATGAGTTTCAGGTAAACAAAATCGTTGTCGTGCCGAGATTGAACTCTTGTAAACTCATTATGTATTTCCTCTGTTATGGTTATGTGAGTAATTACCACCTGGAGGCCATTAAAAGCAATTGGTTCTTGTGACATATCAAGTCTGTTACAAAGGAGGAAGGCTCTCTCGGAGTGAAGACTTAATTAGGATTGGCAAACGACATCAAAAACAAATAATGTCTTTGTAGAAATTAATTGCTCTCGTCTGGAGTCCAAACTGTCTTTGATCTAACAGTATGAACTCTTTGTTGATGGTATCCTTGGTAACAATGATCTGGAAATATAATAATATGGAGAATCTGTTATCATTCCTTTTAGAACTTTGTTTTACAGCTTTGGAGACTTGTTTATGAGGATCTGAATAGCTGACTAGCTGACTGTAAAGTTTTAGGATTTGACATCTAATGATCCGGAATATAAATAATAAAGGATTATGTGAAAGCCAAGTTTGATCAGTTTTGAATAAAGAGAAAAAAATATCTAATAGTATTAATAACACAAGTTTTCGAAAGGAGATTTCCATATCACAGTTTTATTCTGTATCAGATTTATCTCCAAGAAGTTTCATCATTACTAGTTGTGATCACGAAACCTTTGAAGTAGATTGAAGAATTAGCTAATCAGTTTATAGTGTCTGAGACTAAAATCAAGCTAATTGAGGTAAGATTCATTTGAATTCCTGAAAGAAATATTGTGTGTCAGACTGGTAAGCCATGTCAAATGAGGGAATAATTTTGAAATCCATAAAGAAAATCTGTATCAAATAAGGAGACATTGTATTAGTGTCATAAGAAAATGGTTCAAATTAGGAGATATCCCATTGAGTGCCAGACTGAGGAACCATGTTAAATCAGGAGACATTCATTTGGGTGTCAGGAAGAGACCTTGTCAAATAAGGATAGATTCATTTGCGAGCTAAGAAGAGAAAATTTGTCGGTATTTGTTTACATGAACACTCTCTATATTTACTCCAAAATTAAGCAGTCCTGCTGCTCTCTTCTTCTTGTACAGTAAATATATATATATATATATATATATATATATATATATTTATATATATATATATATATATATATATTATTATTATTATTATTATTATTACTATCCAAGCTACAACCCTAATTGGAAAAGCAAGATGCTATAAGCCCAGGGGCTCCAATAGGGAAAAATAGCCCAGTGAGGAAAGGAAATAAGGAAATAAATAACTGAAGAGAACAAATTAACAATAAATCATTCTAAAAAAAGTAATGTCAAAAGAGATATATCATATATAAACTATTAACAATGTCAACAACAAAAATGTCATATATAAACTATAAAAAGACTCATGTCCGTCTGGTCAACAAAAAAGCATTTGCTCCAACTTTGAACTTTTGAAGTTCTACTGATTCAACAACCCGATTAGGAAGATCATTCCACAACTTGGTAACAGCTGGAATAAAACTTCTAGAGTACTGCGTAGTATTGAGTCTTATGATGGAGAAGGCCTGGCTATTAGAATTAACTGCCTGCCTAGTATTACGAACAGGATAGAATTGTCCAGGGAGATCTGAATGTAAAGGATGGTCAGAGTTATGAAAAATCTTATGCAACATGCATAATGAACTAATTGATCGAAGGTGCCAGAGATTAATAACTAGATCAGGAATAAGAAATTTAATAGACCGTAAGTTTCTGTCCAACAAATTAAGATGAGAATCAGCAGCTGAAGACCAGACAGGAGAACAATACTCAAAACAAGGTAGAATAAAAGAATTAAAACACTTCTTCAGAATAGATTGATCACCGAATATCTTAAAAGACTTTCTCAATAAGCCAATTTTTTGTGCAATTGAAGAAGACACAGACCTTATATGTTTCTCAAAAGTAAATTTGCTGTCAAGAATCACGCCTAAAATTTTGAAAGAGTCATACAAATTTAAAGAAACATTATCAATACTGAGATCCGGATGTTGAGGAGCCACCGTCCTAGACCTACTTACAATCATACTTTGAGTTTTGTTAGGATTCAACTTCATACCCCATAATTTGCACCATGCACTAATTTTAGCTAAATCTCTATTAAGGGATTCACCAACCCCAGATCTACATTCAGGGGATGGAATTGATGCAAAGAGAGTAGCATCATCTGCATATGCAACAAGCTTATTTTCTAGGCCAAACCACATGTCATGTGTATATAGTATGAAAAGTAATGGGCCAAGAACACTACCCTGTGGAACGCCGGATATCACATTCCTATACTCACTATGGTGCCCATCAACAACAACTCTTTGAGATCTACTACTTAAAAAATCAATAATAATGCTAAGAAACGACCCATCCACTCCCAACTGTTTCAGTTTGAAAACAAGGGCCTCATGATTAACACGGTCAAAGGCAGCACTAAAATCAAGGCCAATCATACGAACTTCCCGACCACAATCAAGGGATTTCTGTACTGCATTAGAGATTGTAAGAAGGGCATCACATGCTCCAAGGCCTTTCCGAAAACCAAATTGCAAACTAGGGAATAGATGATTACCTTCAGCAAACCTATTAAGACGTTTTGCCAGAAGACGTTCAAAAACTTTAGATAATATGGGAGTTATGGAAATTGGGCGGTAATCAGTGGGACTTGAGCTACCACAAACACATTTACATAGAGGAGTAACATTACCAATTCTCCAACAAGTGCTAAAAGCTCCTCTTCTTGCTAACTTGCGTAAAATAACAGATAACTTTGGAGCTAAGAAATCTGCTGTCTTTATAAAAAACAAAGGAAAAATACCATTAGGGTCTACACCTCCATAAGCATCAAGGTCCATCAACAGAGCTTTAATCTCACGAGATCGAAAAGCTAAACTAGTTAGTTTAGCCTCAGGAAAACAGGAATGAGGAAGTTCAAGTTTTTCATTACTCTGTTTACTGTCAAAAACATCAGCCAAAAGGGTTGCCTTTTCCTTTGGACAGTGAGTGACTGAGCCATCTGGTTTAAGTAAAGGAGGAACTGTTGCATCTACACCAAAGAGTGCAGATTTAAGGGTAGACCACCATTTATGTTCCTGAGTTGTACCAGAGAGGGTTTCTTTTATGATTAAATTGTACTCCTTTTCAGTTGAGGCATAAACTCTCTGAGCAAAAGCTCGAAGCTGAGTATAGTTGTTCCAGGTCAAATCTGATCTGTTACCCTTCCAAAGGTGATAGGCCTCCTGCTTCTCCAAATAAGCACGTCTACAATCATCATTGAACCACGGTTTATCCTTCACTCGGTACCTTAGCACACGAGAAGGGATACGCCTATCAATTATGTTGACTAGATTCTCATTCAAAGGGACAACAGGATCTACACTATTATATAATTGTGACCAATTCAAGCACAAAAGATCATGCAAAATCCCATTCCAGTCTGCTTGGGATTTCATATAAATTTTACAAGAATATGATATATCAGGGACAGGCTGCTCAGTCTTCACTAATAATGAAATCAAGGCATGATCAGAAGTCCCGACTGGAGAACCAACCTTACTAGTTATAACGCCAGGGGAGTCAGTGTATACGAGGTCCAAGCAATTACCAGACCTGTGAGTAGCTTCATTTATGATTTGCTCACAGCCTGATTCTGAGGCAAAGTCTAAAGCTCTTAAGCCATGGCGATCGGTAGGAGAGATAGAACTCAACCACTCCCTATGGTGAGCATTAAAATCACCAACAAAGACAAAAGAAGCCTTTCTATCATCTTCTTGTATCTTAGCCATAATGGTAAGAAGACAATCAAAGATAGAATCATCCATGTCTGGATTCCGGTAGATTGAACACAAATAAAAGTTGTTATGCCTGCCACAAACTTTTATTACCTGAATCTCATGACATCCACATTGATAGCAGGACTTATGAGAAGCAGGGTACTCGGTCCTAATATACACCGCCATTCCCCTGGCCCTAGGAATGGAATCACGTTTCAGCATTATTGGCTTCTTAAAACCAGTTATAAGGAGCTCAGATGAGTGCCTCATATTAGAAACCAAAGTTTCTGAGCACAAAAGAATATCATACTGTCTGGACGCAACTGTAAGGTCTCGGATATTTGCATGAAGACCACGAATATTGCAATACAGAAGACGACATTGACGAAATCTAGGACGTACTGGTCCCGGATTTTGCTCAATGTCTCCAGACAGCATAAGAATTAATAGAAATAAAAAAGAGACATCATACTTAAAAACTAGATTAACAAGAATTAAAACAAAAACAATATGTACAGAATAATAATAAAAGTGATTGATGATATCCATAGACTATAGTAAAAAGTCGGAAAAACTGGTCAACATGGAGGAGCCGATACACCATGCAAGGCTAAATACCCTCCAGGATAGCCACTTCAACTGAAGGGAGGACAGTAAGGATGGTTTTGAGAAGAAAAAACCAGAAAAAGGAAAAGACAACCTCTTGATAAACCACCAGGCATCCATGGCCCTTCTATTAAGCCTGCCCAACACACCATTTCAAAAAAACAAGAGGAAGAAAAAAAAAATAAGATAGAATAGTGTGCCCGAGTGTACCCTCAAGCAAGAGAACTCTAACCCAAGACAGTGGAAGACCATGGTACAGAGGCTATGGCACTACCCAAGACTAGAGGACAATGGTTTAATTTTGGAGTGTCCTTCTCCTAGAAGAGCTGCTTACCATAGCTAAAGAGTCTCTTCTACCCTTACCAAGAGGAAAGTACACTGAACAAATTGCAGTGCAGTAAATTAACCCCTTGGTGAAGAAGTGTTAAGTATCTCATTGTTGTCAGATGTATGAGGAAAGACGAGAATATGTAAAGAATAGGCCAGACTATTCCGTGTAAGTGTAGGCAAAGAAAAAATAAGCCGTGACTAGAGAGAGGGGTCCAATGCAATACTGTCTGGCCAGTCAAAGGATCCAATACCTCTCTAGTGGTAGTATCTCAACGGGCGGCTGGTGCCCTGGCCAACCTTCTACGTCATATATATATATATATATATATATATATATATATATATATATATATATATATATATATATATATATATATATATATATATATATATATTATATATATATATATATATATATATATATATATATGACGTACACCCTTTTATTCATATTTGGGCAGGCTTTCCAGGTGGAGTTTGCCTAACAGAAGATGAGGTAAATAGACTTATAACCTTCTTGATCTTAGTTGGACTTCACGACAGTCAACAAAGCACCAGGTACTTTATTCGCTGATTTAGACCACAGTGTCAATACAATCCTACCCAAATGCAGAATATTGTAGTCATGCAGTTCCTACCTCAATCAAGCCACTAAATAAGATTTTTTATCTTGCATCATAACATTCCAAACACGACAGG
>NC_090734.1:111144329-111154329 GCF_036898095.1 Palaemon carinicauda | reverse complement strand
TTCTGTTTCCCCAACTTCTGCTATTAGTTTTTTTCTTGTTCTTTTCTACATTATATCATCCTTTCTAACCAACTTTTCTGGGACTTCTTCATTGAGCACTATACAATCTTTTCTTTTGGTATTCTATCATAGGATTTTTCTAGAATACCAAAGCACAAGCGAGATTCTGGTTTATTTTATTAGTTATTATTATGTATGATTTGCACTGCAATATAGTAAGCGTTACATATATTGAAAGTAATGTTGCATTGGATTTTATTGATAGAACATGTTTTGACTTTAATCATTAGTGTTGTAGGTATATTATAAAGTTTTGCTTCCTGTGTAGATTACCTCAAAGATAGATCATGATTCTTCTTATTTTTGTACTGCATATGAGATTAGACTTTTATAGTGATGATAATCTGTTATGTTTGGATTGTTTATGTTTACAAGAAACCAGTCAGATCATTGAGCTTGCCACCAGAACTCGCAGAGACGTAGTTTAAAAGAATAAAAAGATTTACATTACAATGGACTTCATTATTATCAATTAACTTTTTGCGACATTGGATGAGATGCATCACACTAAGAAACTGATTTTTTTTTAAAGTTAAGAAACAGAGCAGGTAAGTTACAGAATGCTATACGAAGAAAGAAACTTAACAATTGTGACATCGCATGATATACATCACAGTCATTAACTGATATTCCTTTTTTTCAGGTAAGAAGCAGAGCAGGTTAGTTATGGAATACAATGGGAAGAAACAAACTTAAAAGTGGCAGCGACAACAAGGAAACGAATCTAGTACAACCAAGATGAAAATGAAAGCTGGGTAGACCATCATCAAGTTCATTGTCAACACTGTTTCATCAAGAATGAAAAACAGTAATTTACCATTACAGGTCAACAAAATTTAGCAACACAGGTTCTCTTATTTTATTTGCGTTGGAATATGGTAGGGGTGAAAGTATTACAAGTAGATAGTATTGTACTTAGGTAAAAAAATACTTTAAGGTAGGACTAGTTTTGCATGACGAAACATAAAGTGCAAAACTAAGTTTATTTTTGCATAAAGCATAAAAACGTGCATAAAACAAAACTCAGCATAAAACAAAAACTAGAATTATATTATTTTAGGAAGTTTACTTCGTGGAGTTCGGTAGCCTAACCTAATTCAGGTAGGATTTCGAGGTACCTCTTTGAACATCCTGAGTGATTCAGCATTGTAGCAGATCCAAATTTTGTTGCAACACGATGGCAACAGTAGTTTGATGATTTTAAGATTTATTTGAAATCATTAGACAGTATTAAAGATCCACAGAAGAAAATATTGCCACCACATAGTGCAGGAAAGAAGATGTTGCAATCTGTAGATGACACAAGTGAAGCTGCAATTAAGGCTCTTATCACATATTTTGCTCCTAATGTCAATAAGCCTTTCTTGAAGCTGCCAATTTACAGCGCAGGGACATCAGAAAGAAAATTAATTTTTATATTCATTTGTGACTAGACTTAGTATTTTGCTGCCTCGTGCGAATTTCTGGAGTATAAAATATTATGATAGATCAAGTTATTGCCCATTGCATATTACAAGAACTAAATAATTACTGCAACATGAAGATTTAACACTAGAGAATGTATAAATTATAAGGAGAACTTTTGAATCATCAAATAGGTAAATTAACATAATACTGTACGTATTTCTACAAGCAATAAAACAGAAAATTCTAAAATAAGTAAGATAAGTTCAAGATTTAAAGACAATGAGAATCTGAGAAAGAACATATCAAAGCTTATTCATAGGAAATTCCCTTGCCCTAATATTCATATCAGAATCATACTTATACGTAGATACAATGGGAAAACTGGAAATGTTACAGTTGTATAAAAATTGTCAATTTGCATATTAAGCAAAGAAATTTAACGTTTTTTTTTTTTTAACAAAAATGCTTAAATTGTGGAACAATGGGTCACTCTACGAATGTTTTTAGGTTTCCTAATCAGTATGCAAAGAAAATGAATACCGTAGTTGGCCAAGAGGAAAATGTGGGAAATAGTTAGGATATGTCAGAAACTGATTTTGCAATTAGCATAAATTTTGTCAACAAGAGGCAAAGAATCATATCTTGGTAGAAGTGATCATAAATGGTAAACCAATTGTAATGCAAGTTAACGCAGCATCAAATATATTTATCATTTCTAAGAACACGGCTAAAAGCATTCCTAATTTGTTCTAGAAGATACCAATAGACCTTTGAAAGGTTATCATGGCTTTGATATTCAGGTAAAAAGTACAATATAAAGAACAGTAGATAGACTGCCATTAACAGTAGTTAGGAGTAAAGGTCAAACCTTACTTGGCTTAGATTAGCTACAGTATCTTGAATTAGAATGACCAAATATTTTGAAGGCACACAAGAAGAACATAAAAATTAAGTTTCTGTGGATAATGTTTTATCAGAGTTCAAGAAAGTATTTGAAGACAAAGTAGGTGCAGTAAAAGACACAAAGGCGATTACAGTGTTAAAACCAAATACTACTCTTAGATTTTTAGCTCCAAGACAAGTGCCGTATGCATTGAAAAGTGTAGTTGAAACAAAAATCAGGAGGTTAGAAAGTGAAAAGGTTACATATTCATATTGGGCTACGCCATTATTTCCTATTTCGAAGAAAACTGGCAGGTTAGGTTATATGGACAATACAAGATAACATTAAATCCATAGCTTCAGTAACCTCAACATCCATTGACAAATCCTTAACACATATATGCAGCTATGTCAGAATGTACTGAATGTTCGAAGTTGGATCCTAGAGAAGCATTTCAATCGCTTCCCATTTATGAAAATCAACAAGAATTATGCACTTCAGATACACTTTTGTGTTTGTATAGAACAAAGAAATTACCATTTTTGATAGCTAGCAGTCCAGCTTTGTGTCATCTAACTATGGACAAGATTTTTTGTAGAAATGCAAGGTGTATTCAATTACATAAATTATATTTTAATCTCTGGTAACGACAAAAGAGAACAAAGAGGAAGTTTACAGACAGTTCTGAAGCAGTTAAAGGTATATAGTAATAGAGTAAATAAGAGCAAATATACCCTAAAGGTTGATTCAGTGGGATATTCATGTTTTGTAATTGATAGCAAAGGTATTCACAAGACTAAGGAGGAAATTAAAGCAGTACAATCAACAAAGGTAACGGAAAATGTTAAGGAATTACAAAACAATTTAGGTATAGTAATATTCCATGAATATTTAATTCAGAATTTTCCTACAATGGCACTCCCATTGTATAACTTGTCGAACAAGAGTGTAGAGTGGAATTGGACCAAAGATTACCATGAATACTTTGAAAGAACGAAGCATAATATGAAATCACCTACATTAGTATATTATCAAATGGATTTACCAGTTTGAGTAGTATGTAGTGCATCAAACAGTTTTAGGTGTAGTGTTATCTGATGTAATGCCAGATGGAACAGAAAAATCAATTGCATTCACTGCTATAGTATTGAACAAGTTATAAAAGAACATTTAGCATTAGCGTATGGAATTAAGAAATTTCAAATGTAGTCTATCTTCATGGTAGGAAAAAGCTTACTCTAGTTATAGTGCATAAACTTTTATTGGCAATATTAGGTCTAAAATCAAAGTTTACCTACTTTAGTAGCAGCAAGTCTACAACTTTGGGCAATTATGTTATCTGCATACCACTGTGATATAGAATACCGTCCTACATCAAAGATGGGTAATGCAGATGATTTATCTATATTTCCAGTTGACATATCTCCAGAAGAGTATGATGACAGCACTCTTTTAGTTTCATTGAATGGTGTACCCATTAAAGCAATGGACAATGCTAAATGTAATAAGAAAATGACCCAGTACTTGCTAAGGTATAAGGGAGTTTAATCACAGGTAAGGACTTATGTGGAAAAGACGAAAAGCGTGAACCATATAAACACCTTTGTATTGATTTGATTGTATCACAAGGTTGTATTATGTAAGGATCAAGAACTGTTATTCCTAGTTCACTAAGGAATAACGTTTTGTATGAAATATATGCTGGTCACCAAAATATTGTCAAAGAAAAGTCTATTGCAAGGGCTTTTGACTGGTGGCCAGGTGCAGATAGAGATATTGAATTACTTTTAAGAAATTGTATGAATTATGTTATGCAACAGAACAATCCCCAGTTTGCTAGAATGCACCCGTCGGAGTTACCAGGTATCCATGGAAAAGAGTTCACATAGATTTGCAGATAGGAGATTTGCATTATGATGTTCAAGTTGGTGGAAATATCGTAAAACGTCACGTTAATGAATTACAGCCATTAAGTAAAATATCCAGATTATGTGGAAGTTAGAGAGGAAAATCTATCAAAAGTAGTTAGATCAAATCAAATAAATGTCAACCAAGATGTTCAAACATCAAAAGTAGATACTAAATCTGTTCATGTACCAGAATCTGTTCAGGATGAAGTAAGAGTACTTTCCAATAGGATAAATAGATGGTAGACATCAGATAGATTAGATTTGTAAAGTTTTGCACAACGTTAAGTTAAGAGAACGGAGACTGTCATATAGTATGCATGATTTGCACTATAATACAATAAGCGCTACATGTATTGGAAGTAGATTGCATCAGATTTCATTGACAGAACATGTTTCGACTTTGATAAAGTGTTGTAGCGTATGTTAAAAAATATTGAATCCTGAATAAATTACTTAGAATCTAGAATATGATTCTGCTTGTTTTTGTATTACATAATATGTGATTAAACTTTTGTAGTGATGCTCATTATTTATTTTTCTATTGTCTACTTTATATGTCTCCATAAAGCCAGTCAGACTGGCAGAGCAGAAATGTTAGAGCTTGCCACCAGGACTCAGAGAAATGCAGCTTAAAAGGGTGGATAGATTTCATAAGACAAATGAATTCACTATTATTAATAAAAATTTGGCGACATCGGATGAATTGTATCACACAAATAAACTGATATGACTTCAGGTGAGAAGCAGAGCAGATTAGTTATGATATATTATATGAAGAAAGAAACTTAACATAAGCCTTGTTTCCCGTACCTTCTCTCCTATAAAAAGGGCATCCACACCCACTCTCCACTCCATGAATCCATACTGTTGTTTCTCAATCTCTCTCAATCTCTCACCCAGTACCCTCTCAAAAACTTTCAAACCATGCTCTGTTAGTTTGATTCCCCCGTAGTTATCACATTATAGAGCATCACCTCTCTGCTTATATATAAATGTCATTAGACTCTCCTCCGAGACTTTAGGTAGTCTTTCCTTTTCCCACATTTTCCTTAATATAACCAGCATTCATTCTTCCTCCTGTGCAGCTAGTACCTTGACCATTTCAATTTGAAACATTGATGGACCTGATGCTTTACAAGTTTCATTTTCCTTCACTTCCACATTCAGTATCACCCTCACTGACCTCTCCACCCTTTGTGCTTCTCCCAGCTCCAGTCTCTTATTTTCTTTATTCAATAGTTGTCTAAAATATTCTCTTCATCTAATCTTCATGTTTTAATCCCTATGCAATATATTTCATTCTGTATTCATGATAACTCACAGTTGCTCAAAATGCTTTTCCTGCGTTTTCCAAATGTTTTGTATATATATATATATATATATATATATATATATATATATATATATATATATATATATATATATATATATATATATATATATATATTCTTACGAAGCTGGTCGATTGTAGAGTAAATACAATAGTTTATTCATGATTTTTTTCATATTTCATTTGTGCATTGAAAGAGGGTATAATGAGCTCCTCTCATGTCGATGTGAGTATATAAAAAATTACGTAAGACTTTCGTCGTTAATTTCATTGTATTCTTAATTTAAGTTAGTATATGTAAATTGACGTTATTTTTAGGAATTAACTTTTTTATTTCACATATTTTTGTTACGGAGTCATACGTAATCTATTAGAGTGTTGTGGGATTCCTTCGAGATATGAACAAGGGCTTATGTAATGTTCTTTTATATTTTATAAGGTATTGCATCAGTTTTGAGAAAGAATATTCAGTACCATGTGCCTTGAAAATTTTGCGAAAGACCTAGTGATAGGATGTTTTCTTTTTTTTTGATTTGGGGACAAAGGGATGGCGGAGCTAGCTGACTAAGAGAACCGTCTGGCATGGCGTGATTAGCGTTTGGGAGAGCAACACTTAGGAACTATGACGCCATTTGGCCCGGCCCACCACGCCTCCCAGTTCATTGAGAAGTTTTTGGAGGCAGTTAGGTTTTATATAAAAAGGCAACAACAGGTTACAGAGGATGATAGAGAAATCCAGCCTTAATATTATCTCTCACCTGTCTCCCTCTCGCATGCAGCTCAGAGTATTGTTTTACAAGTGTTCATTACTTACAGTGTGTCCCCGCCTAAGTGACTCTGTGCCTCAAGCAAATCGTGTGTTGAAAAGATGCGCAAGACGAAACGGTGATTTGATTTCCTTGTATTAGGGTGAGTGTTGGCCTTTTGTAAAGTTTTTGTCTCTGGCCCTACAGGAAGGTTAGGTATTTGGTAGTGTGATCTGGTTATCTATTTTTTTATTAAGGGTCAAATCCAAATATTGTATTATTAATTTCAAGCCTTTGTATAATTTTCATTACAATATTTCTTTTGTTTTAGTTTAAGATTTATTCAGATTTAACATTCAAAGTCAAGTTTTTATATGATTTCAGATCGTAACATTTTGTCTTAACCTAAGTTTTGTTCAAACTAACTTTTTTTCAGAGACTTATCATATTATTATGTAAATTCTTTCAAAGTGTTATAATTCATATAGAATATATTTATTTTGTAAAGTATATTATTCCAATCACCATTGTTTAGAATCATTTTCGCTCATATCCTGTGAAGGATATTACTTTTTTTTATTCCTCTTTTTTTTTTGAAATAGTGTGTTGGGCAGGCTTAATAGAAGGGCCCTGGATGCCTGGTGGTTTATGAAGATGTTGTCTTTTCCTTTTTCTGATTCTTTTTCTTCTCAAAACCATCCTTATTGTCCTCCCTTCAGTTGAAGTGGCTATCCTGGAGGGTATTTAGCCTTGCATGGTGTATCGGCTCCTCCATGTTGACCAGTTTTTCCGACTTTTTACTATAGTCTATGGGTATCATCAATCACTTTATTTATAATTCTGTACATATTGTTTTTGTTATAATTCTTGTTAATCTAGTTTTTAAGTATGATGCCTGTTTTTTATTTCTATTAATTCTTATGCTGTCTGGAGACATTGAGCGAAATCCGGGACCAGTACGTCCTAGATTTCGTCAATGTCCTCTTCTGTATTGTAATATTCGTAGTCTTCATACAAATATCCAGGACCTTACAGTTGCGTCCAGACAGTATGATATTCTTTTGTGCTCAGAAACTTTAGTTTCTAATACGAGGCACTCATCTGAGCTCCTCATAACTGGTTTTAAGAAGCCAATAATGTTGAAACGTGCTGCCATCCCTGGGGCCAGGGGAATGGAGGTGTATATTAGGACCGAGTACCCTGCTTCTCATAAGTCCTGCTATCAATATGGATGTCATGAGATTCAAGTAATAAAAGTTTGGGGCAGGCATAACAACTTTTATTTGTGTTCGATCTACCGGAATCCAGACATGGATGATTCTATCTTCGATTGTCTTCTTACCATTATGGCTAAGATACAAGAAGATGATAGAAAGGCTTCTTATGTCATTGTTGGTGATTCTAATGCTCACCATAGGGAGTGGTTAAGTTCTATCTCTCCTAACGATCGCCATGACTTAAGAGCCTTAGACTTTGCCTCTGAATCAGGCTGTGAGTAAATCATAAATGAAGCTTCTCACAGGTCTGGTAATTGCTTGGACCTCGTATACACTGACTCCCCTGGCGTTATAACTAATTAGGTTGGTTCTCTGATCATGCCTAAATTTCATTAGTAGTGAAGACTGAGACGCCTGTCCCTGATATATCATACTCTTGTAAAATTTATAGGAAATCCCAAGCAGACTGGAATGGGATTTTGCATGATCTTTCATGCTTGAACTGGTCACAATTATACAGTAGTGTAGATCCTGTTGTCCCTTTGAATGAGAATTTAGTCAACATAATTGATAGGAGTATCCCTTCTCGTGTGCTAAGGTACCGAGTGAAGGACAAACCGTGGTTCAATGATGATTGTAGACGTGCTTATTTGGAGAAGCAGGAGGCCTATCATCTGTGGAATGGTAACAGATCAGATTTGACCTGGAACAACTATACTTAGCTTCGAGCTTTTGCTCAGAGAGTTTATGCCTCAACTGAAAAGGAGTACAATTTAACCATAAAAGAAACCCTTTCTGGTACAACTCAGGAACATAAATGGTGGTCTACCCTTAAATCTGCACTCTTTGGTGTAGATGCAACAGTACTCCTTTACTTAAACCAGATGGCTCAGTCACTCACTGTCCAAAGGAAAAGGCAACCCTTTTGGCTGATGTTTTTGACAGTAAACAGAGTGATGAAAAACTTGAACTTCCTTATTCCTGTTTTCCTGAGGCTAAACTAAATAGTTTAGGTTTTCGATCTCGTGAGAGTAAAGCTCTGTTGATGGACCCTGATGCTTATGGAGGGGTAGACCAAAATGGTATTTTTCCTTTGTTTTTCATAAAGACATCAGATTTCTTAGCTCCAAAGTTAGCAAGAAGAGGAGCTTTTAGCACTTGTTGGAGAATTGTTAATGTTACTTCTCTATATAAATGTGTTTGTGGTAGCTCAAGTCCCACTGATTACCGCCCAATTTCCATAACTCTATTATTATCTAAAGTTTTTGAACGTCCTCTGGCAAAACGTCTTAATAGGTTTGCTGAAGGTAATCATCTACTCCCTAGTTTGCAATTTGGTTTTCGTAAAGGCCTTGGAGCATGTGATGCCCTTCTTACAATCTCCAATGCTGTACAGAAGTCCCTTGATTGTGGTCAGGAAGTGCGTATGATTGGCCTTGTTTTCAGTGCTGCCTTTGACAGTGTAAATCATGAGGCCCTTGTTTTCAAACTGAAACATTTGGGAGTGGGTGGGTCGTTTCTTAGCGTTATTATTGATTTTTTAAGTAATAGACCTTAAAGAGTTGTTGTTGACGGGCACTATAGTGAGTATAGGAATGTGATATCCTGTGTTCCACAGGGTAGTGTTCTTGGCCCATTACTTTTCATACTATACAGTATACACATGACATGTGGTTTGGCCTAGAAAACAAGCTTGTTGCATATGCAGATGATGCTACTCTCTTTGCATCAATTCCATCCCCTGAATGTAGATCTGGGGTTGGATAATCCCTCAATAGAGATTTAGCTCAAATTAGTGCATGGTGAAAAATTATGGGGTATGAAGTTGAATCCTATCAAAACTCAAAGTATGATTGTAAGTAGGTCAAGGACGATGGCTCCTGAACATCCGGATTTCAGTATTTTAATGTTTCTTTAAATTTGTATGACTTTTTTAAAATTTTAGGTATGATTCTCGACAGCAAATTTACTTTTGAGAAACACATTAGGTCTGTGTTTTCTTCAATTGCACAAAAAAAAAATGACTTATTGAGAAAGTCTTACAAGATTTTCGGTGATCAATCTGTTCTGAAGAAGTGTTTTAATTCTTTCATTCTACCTTGCTTTGAGTATTGTTCTCCTGTCTGGGGTTCAGCTGCTGATTCTCATCTTAATTTATTGGACAGAAACTTACGGTCTATTAAATTTTTTATTCCTGATCTAGATATTAATCTTTGGCACCGTCGTTCAATTAGTTCATTATGCATGTTGCATAAGATTTTTCATAACTCTGACCATCCTTTACATTTAGATCTCCCTGGACAATTCTTTCCTGTTCGTAATACTAGGCAGGCAGTCAATTCTAATAGCCTGGGCTTCTCCATCATGAGGCTCAATACTACACAGCATTCTAGAAGTTTTATTCCAGCTGTTACCAAGTTGTGGAATGATCTTCCTAATCGGGTAGT
>NC_090734.1:111124329-111139329 GCF_036898095.1 Palaemon carinicauda | reverse complement strand
GAGAAAATGGTGATTTTGCCTTTCTCTCTCTCTCTCTCTCTCTCTCTCTCTCTCTCTCTCTCTCTCTCTCTCTCTCTCTCTCTCTCTTGACGTGGTGAGAAAATCAAATATAAAAAAAACAATGGAGGAGGAAAATCGACAAATTTATTTGTATCAAATGAAGTAATTTTTTCTATTAGTTTTATTTTATTATTTCTTTGACAATTTTTTACTATTATCTACGTAATTATTTTTCAGTATTATGTAAGAATTTATTCCTGTTTATATTTTCTAGATGTGTTTCTCTAAAAAAGGTCTCTTTGATTCTTGATTCATTCCTGTCATTCTTTCTTCCAATTCATGAGAAAAGTATTATGGCACAAACTATTCCAGTAGAAATACACAAAAAGTATATTTCATCGGTCATCAGATTTTCAAAAATCTATTAAGACTTTTCAGTTTCATATTATACATATTATAAGTTAAATCTCTTTTCCAGCCTAATTTCCATCACCAGCCCAGAACCAATGGGAACAAGAAAGACGGTAATCCATCTACAATTCTTTCAATCCACTGAACGCAGAATCCAAGAAAGGATATTCAGTTTTGAAGATTGACGAGTATAGCCTTCACTATGACTCGACTAATATCATTTCTCCTTTTCGTAGGCCTACCAGGAGTAATTGATTGTTTTCGTCCGGTTTCCAGCGGCTATGGAAAAAAAAGGTTTTCTTAGGCCTATGATGAAAGATGTTTCTTTATCCTATGAATAAAGATATTTCTTGGGCCTATAAAAAAAAGATGTTTCTTGTGATTATGAAAACAAATGTTTTTTGTCTTATGAAAATAGATGTTTCTTTGCCTTAAGAAAAAG
Organism: Palaemon carinicauda; assembly: GCF_036898095.1. Lineage (NCBI taxonomy): Eukaryota > Metazoa > Arthropoda > Malacostraca > Decapoda > Palaemonidae > Palaemon > Palaemon carinicauda. The sequence continues at coordinate 111,138,476 of NC_090734.1, read as the reverse complement.
ATATTGCTTGGTTATATGAAAAGAAAGATGTTACTTTGGCCTATGAAAAAGATATTGCTTGATCCTATGAAAAAAGGTGTTTCTTGGTCATATGGAAAAAGGTGCCCTTTTTTCCTATGAAAATAAATGTTTCTTTTGTCAAGGAAAGAAAAGGAGTCTATCAGAAATGGGTGTTAACAGGTAAACAAAAAAATCCAACGATCTCTCTCTTCCTTTCTCGTTCTGCTGAGATGCGACCAGTAACAGTCAGACAACAACCAGGTACATAATATGCTAATTGCGTCAACTTTTTCAAGGAAAAAATGTCAAGAGAGAGAGAGAGAGAGAGAGAGAGAGAGAGAGAGAGAGAGAGAGAGAGAGAGAGAGACAGAGAGAGATTTATTTATGTCAGGTTCAATTATGGCACGACTTTCATGAAATAAAAAAAAAAAGAATCAAAACATAATGAGTTTAAGGTAGACAGAATCGTTGCCGTGCCGAGATTGAACTCTTGTAAACTCATTATGTATTTCCTCTGTTATGGTTATGTGAGTAATTACCACCTGGAGGCCATTAAAAGCAATTGGTTCTTGTGACATATCAAGTCTGTTACAAAGGAGGAAGGCTCTCTCGGAGTGAAGACTTAATTAGGATTGGCAAACGACATCAAAAACAAATAATGTCTTTGTAGAAATTACTTGCTTTATTGCTGGTATCAATGATCTGAAAATATAATATTATGGAGAATCTGTTATCATTCCATTTAGAGCTTTGTTTTACAGCTTTGGATAATTGTTTATGAGGATCTGAATAGCTGACTGTAAAGTTTTAAGATTTGACATCTAATGATCCGGAATATAAATAAAAAAAGGATTATGTGAAAGCCACGTTTGATCAGTTTTGAATAAAGAGAAAAAAGTATCTAATAGTATCAATAACACAAGTTTTCGAAAGGAGATTTCCATATCACAGTTTTATTGTGTCTGATTTATCTCCAAGAAGTTTCATCATTACAAGTTGTGGTCACGAAACCTTTGAAGTAGATTGAAGAAAGAGCTAATCAGTTTATAGTGTCTGAGACTAAAATCAAGCTATTTGAGGCAAGATTCATTTGAATTCCTAAAAGAAATATTGTGTGTCACACTGGTAAGCCCTGTCAAATGAGGGAATAATTTTGAAATCCATAAAGAAAAGCTGTATCAAATAAGGAGACATTGTATTTATGTCATAAGAAAATGGTTCAAATGAGGAGACATCCCATTGAGTGCCAGACTGAGGAACTATGTTAAATCAGGAGGCATTCATTTGGGTGTCAGGAAGAGACCTTGTCAAATAAGGATAGATTCATTTGCGTGCTAAGAAGAGCAAATTTGTCGGTATTTGTTTACATGAGCACACTCTACATTTACTCCAAAATTAAGCAGTCCTGCTGCTCTCTTCTTCTTGTACAGTAATTAGGAGTTTCTTTAAATGCTGGGAAAGCAAAAAGTAGCAAGATATGTTGCGCAAGATGTGGGGGGTGGAGGAGGTACTAAACGACATGAAACTGACATCCATTTTTAATTTAGTATATATTTTGAATATATGCTAAATTTACGCTGACGTCACAAACTTCTCTTTGATTAACTATGCTGACGATGTCAGTTGCAGGTCGTTTAGAACCCCCTTCACCAGCCCCTCCCACCCCCCTTGTACAACATATCTTGCTACTTTTTGTTTTCCCAGCATTTAAAGAACCTCCTAATTACTGTACAAGAAGAGGAGAGCTGCAGGAATGCATAATTTTGGAGTGAATGGACAGCGTGCTCTTGTAAACAAATACCAATTTGTCAAATGATGAGATATTCATTTGAGTGCCAGAAAGAGAGATGTAATCAAATAAGGTATCATTCATTTCAGTTCCAATCATACAAAACCGTATCAAATGAGGATATATTCATTTGAGTGACAAAATGAAACCTTGTCTAATAAGATATTATTTATTTGAGGGCCAGACACAATAACTGTGTTAACTGAGGAGACCTTTTGGTAGTCAAAAAGTGAGACATTGTTAAATGAGGTATCATTCCTTTGAGTGCTAGGCAGGGAAACTCTATCAGATGAGGATATCTTCATTTATTATTATTATTATTATTATTATTAATATTATTATTATTATTATTATTATTATTACTTGCCAAGCTACAACCCTAGTTGGAAAAGCAGGATGCTATAAGCCCGAGGGCCCCAACAGTGAAAATAGCCCAGTGAGGAAAGGAAACGAGGAAAAATTTAATATCTTAAGAGCTAACATTAAAATAGATATCTCCTATATGAATTATAAAAAAAACTTTAACAAAAAAAGAGGAAGAAAAAAAAGAGACAGAATAGTTTGCCTAAGTGTATCCTCAGGCAAGAGAACTCTATCCCAGGACAGTGGAAGACCATGGTACAGAGGCTATGGCACTATCCATGACTAGAAAAAAACTTTGTCAGATGAGGGGATGTTTATTCAAAATCAGGAACTAGAAACATGCTTGAATGAAGGGATATCTCTTTGAGTGATAGTCTAATAAGCTGCGTTAAATGAGGGAACATTCATTCGAGAACCAGAAAGAGAGACTGTGTTAAAGAAAGAGACATTTCTTTGAGGGTCCGGCAGAGAAACTTTCAAATGAGAAGACATTAATTGGAGTACCAGACAGAGATACTGTTTCATATGAGGAGACATTTCGTCAAGTTTTGTAATGAGAAACTGATTTAAATAAGGAGCTACTTCTTTAAGTTCCACATAGAGAAACTGTATCCAAGAACGAAAAATTCTCTTAAATATTAAAAATGAGGTAACATTCATTTCAGTGCCAGGAAGTGACACTATGTCAAATGAGGACTCATTCATTTAGGTGTCAGACAGAGAAACTGTGTTAAATGGGGAGGTACTTTTTCAAGTTCCAGAGAGAGAAACTGTAGTAAATGACGAAACACTCCTTTAAACGTTGGAAATATAAACCATGATAAATGAGGTAACATTCATTTCAGTGCCAGGAAGTGGCACTGTGTTAAATGACGAGACATTCATTTGTGTGTCAGACAGGGGAACTGTGTTAAATAACGAGCTACTTCTTCAAGGTCTAGACAGAGAAACTGTATCCCATGACGAAAGACTCCTTTAAACGTTGGAAATATAAACCGTGACAAATGAGGTAACATTCATTTCAGTGCCAGGAAGTGGTACTGTGTCAAATGAGGAGACAGTCATTTGGGTGTCAGACAGAGAAACTATGTTAAATAACGAGCTACTTCTTCAAGGTCTAGACAGAGAAACTGTATCCCATGACGACAGACTCCTTTAAACTTTGGAAATATAAACCGTGACAAATGAGGCAACATTCATTTTAGTGCCAGGAAGTGGTACTCTGTCAAATGAGGAGACATTCATTTGGGTGTCAGACAGAGAAACTGCGTTAAATAACGAGCTACTTCTTTTAGGTCTAGACAGAGATACTGTATTCGATGACGAAAGACTCCTTTAAACGTTAAAAATATAAACCGTGACAAATGAGGTAAAATCCATTTCAGTGCCACGAAGTGGCACTGTGTCAAATGACGAGACATTCATTTGTGTGTCAGACAGAGGAACTGTGTTAAATAACGAGCTACTCCTTCAAGGTCTAGACAGAGAAACTGTATCCCATGACGAAAGACTCCTTTAAACATTGGAAATATAAACCGTGAAAAATGAGGTAACATTCATTTCAGTGCTAGGAAGTGGCACTGTGTCAAATGTGGAGACATTCATTTGGGTGTCAGACAGAGAAACTGTGTTAAATAACAAGCTACTTGTTTAAGGTCTAGACAGAGAAACTGTATCCCATGACGAAAGACTCCTTTGAATGTTGGAAATATAAACCATGACGAATGTGGTAACATTCATTTCAGTGCTAGGAAGTGGCACTGTGTCAAATGTGGAGACATTCATTTGGGTGTCAGACAGAGAAACTGTGTTAAATAACAAGCTACTTGTTTAAGGTCTAGACAGAGAAACTGTATCCCATGACGAAAGACTCCTTTGAATGTTGGAAATATAAACCATGACGAATGTGGTAACATTCATTCCAGTGCCAGGAAGTGGCAATGTGTCAAATGAGGAGACATTCATTTGGGTGTCAGATAGAGAAACTATGTTAAATAACAAGCTACTTCTTCAAGGTCTAGACAGAGAGACTGTATCCCATGACGAAAGACTCCTTTAAATGTTGGAAATATAAACCTTGACAAATGAAGTAACATTCATTTCAGTGCCAGGAAGCGCAATATGTCAAATGAGGAGATATTCATTTGGGTGTCAGACGGAGAAACTGTGTTAAATAACGAGCTACTTCTTTAAGGTCTGGACAGAGAAACTGTATCCAATGACGAAAAAATCCCTTAAATGTTGCAAAGATAATCCGCGACGAATGGTGAAATATTCATTTCAATGCCAGGAAGTGACACTGTGTCAAATGAGGAGACATTCCTCGGCGTTCCAAAAAATCCAAATGGTGTCAACTTAGGCAACATTCAGTGAGATAAAGTTTGTCAAACAAGTTAACAATGGGATACGGAGAAGATCAGTCCAGAGTAATGTGAGCTTTTAATCAGAATTCCACCAGTGATACAAGGTTCAGTAATTCAATCATTTTTCTCTAGTTCGGAAAAATACCAGTTTGTATCTGCCATACCTCTTTTTTTCGGCTCTGTCTCACTCCGTATATTTGGTGGCTTACCTCTTCCTCCTGCTAAAATGGTTTGGGAAATAAAACTTTTCGCAGTGAAATGATATAGCAAGATTATTTTTTGTTAAAAGTTTATCTTTGTGGAATTATTCCTCCATTTTCTTTGTTTACGTAGTTGCTGTTGTGTTCTAGTCCAAGGATGTATTGAACAAATACTTTTGCAAGATTTGTAACCATAGTAATGTCTAAAATATAGGCAAATTGTCATAAATTAGTGAATGTGAAAGCCTATCTGTATAGAAAGTATCAAACATGGCTGGAACTATTAAATTTAGAAAATATTTTATTGATATTAATTATAAAGGAAAATATCAATAGAGAAAAAAGGATACAGCACGAGCTTAGTGAATCCGATAGAAAGTAGTATAATAAAAAAAAAAATCAGAATATAAAGGTCACTACATAAGCTGAATTTACTTAGGTTTGGGTTTCAACGAGGTTCAGGGAGCTATTACACCTTCTATGTGAGTCAATGAAAAAACTAATGTTTATGAAGATTGGTAAGAAAACTTTAGTTTATGAAGAGCAATAAAATTTGCTATCAATATTTACCATAGAAATTTAGTAGTTTTAATCAATATTAAAATAAAAAAAGATAGAAAAACAAACGATGATAGGAATCTCAAACAAATAAAAATTGACGTCAAAAGAATTGGGCCAATCGAACATCGGGAATTTATGTGAGGGGGAAGAACAAGACCTTCGTCCCCCGACAGAAAAAAAAAGAAAATGAAAAAGAACTTAAAGACAATATTTGATAATTTTGAATGGAGTGAAATATGCCAAAAAAGAAAATCAAAAGTTAATTGAACCCTCTCTCTCTCTCTCTCTCTCTCTCTCTCTCTCTCTCTCTCTCTCTCTCTCTCTCTCTCTCTCTCTCTCTCTTTTGGAGGTGAGCAAATACCAAACATTGAAAACGATTAAAGGAAAAGTGCATGTTATTTTTAAAAGGCTTTGTAACTTTTGTCATAAAAGGAAGTCACCTTTCATCTTACTATCTTTTATCTATCATGATTACTTTCATCTAAATTGTATCAATTCTCTCCCTTCCAATGCCCATCTTTTTCCCACTTATGAACACAACTTCTTGAACCCTAGTTACCTTCGCCAACTTTGTTTAGATAGGCGTGTATTTGTTTGTATGTCTGTCGGTATGTTTGTGATTCGCCGAACTCAAAAACTATTTGACCAAATCTCAACTAATTTGGTGGGATGATTGGTCATGATCCAAAGATAATTCTATTCGATTTTGCGAGGGATTTTGAAAAAAGTCAAGGCCAAAGTTACGAAAAGGTCAAAAACGTTTTTTTTGACATACCATGGCCAATTTCTATCTGATTTGCAGGTCACCAGTGCAAAAATGTGCATAATTAGGTTGCATATCCTGTGATTTGCAACATGCTATAGCCGAAGGTATGTGCTCTATCGAGTGCTTGTTCTAGTTTTACCTGCTTTAAAGGTTTAACGAGTCGCTCATGGGCGGCAGAGGCATAGGACAGGGCAATGTACTAGAGTCCAACCATATTCAATATTCTCCCCAAGATAGGACCAGGTAGGACTAGGCAATAGCGGCTGATGATTCAGAAGGTAGACATATAGGGTCCACCTAATCAACCTTCCCTAGCTCACATTTATGAGTGCGTGTGAGGATTTTACTTTCAAATGCCATAATGACTTTTCTATTCATATTATAGAGATTTTAGGAAGGACGAAAACTCAGTATTTATCTTGAAATGCATTGTTATGCGTTATTGCTAAGATCTATAAGCATCGAGTATTCTTGATAAAAATGCATAGGCTACAATTTAAGTCTCCTCGTTTATCAAATAGATCACCATCGTACACCGTTATATATGCATGCGCGTGTACGCCCGCACACACACACACATATATATATACATATATATATATATGTATGTATATATATATATATATATATATATATATATATATATATATATATATATATATATATATATATATATATATATATATATATATGTATGTGTATATATATAAATAAATATATATATATATATATATATATATATATATATATATACATATACATATATATACATATACATATATATATATATATATATATATATATATATATATATATATATATATATATATATATATATATATATATATATATACATATATATGAAGAGAGAGAGAGAGAGAGAGAGAGAGAGAGAGAGAGAGAGAGAGAGAGAGAGAGAGAGAGAGAGAGAGAGAGATTTGTATAACGTTAGGTTAGGACTATCGCGAGATTCTGGGCAAACTAAGCTCCACCCCCTGATGACGTTACAGCCAATCATGTTGTCTCCCACATTAACTGCAGTTACAACACATCCCTTAAAGTGATTTTAAGTTAGTATAGTTTGAAGTTTGTGAGGAGATGTATTATGACGCTGCTAACGTGGGGAACAACGTGACTGGCTATGACGTCAAATAGGGGTGGGGCTTATTTCGCCCGATAACTTTTTGGGGTGACTATAGTGATAAATTACATAGACTGCTAAGGTTCATAAGAGCCAAAATAGTCCCTACAAGAAATTTGTTTCAATGTTTTCAGACATATGAGATATTCCTGAAATAGTTTACAACCCTGTTGAAAACACAATGACACTACAATCAGGCAAGTTACAACTTCTGACTGGTGTAAGTGCATATTGGGTGAAATGATTTTTTTAAAAAGATTTTTGTTCTTTAGTTTTCGTGATATCGAAAGCGACAAAAACATTAAAAAAAAATTCAACGAATACGGAAACAAAGTAATGATAAAAAACCTAAACAATAAGGCCGATATGATAAACGAAAACCTCAAGATACATTTAAAGTGAAAAATATTAAGCAATTGATATTGAAGTTTTCCATTTTGACATCTGTAGTATTTTTCTTCATTTAGTTCTCCAGACAACCAATAAATGGGATTATTTAAAAAAGCTGTAAGTCATAAGGGAAGGGCCAACGCCACAAATCTCATAATTAGAAGCTGAAAGGAAACTCTTTTGATTTCAGAAAGTTGTGGAAGACCCTGATCCGATCCGAAAGCCAACTCTAATCAATGACTTGAATGAGCGGTAGAAATGAGCTGAATTGGTATCTAAAAGCGCTGTTGTGGTCCTGGTAGGAAGGTTGAAATCACACTCCTGAGCTCAGTAAGACCTGTTTCATCTCAGGAAGCTGTAAGCCTGCCATTAGGGTATCAGGTAGCCAACAGTCTTTATAGGTCTGTAAAGGAGCTTCCATTTAGGAAGCCAGTCACTTGCTAAGGAAGCTAGGGACCCAAAATCGATAGCCAAATCCGCTGTTCACGAATTTTCTTTGACAGCCCAATTGAATATCTCTGATTTGCTCTCCAATTGTTAACTGTTGATTATGCAAATTATACATCATTAGGATAATAAGCGTTCTCATTAGGATAAAAGTGACATATCTATGGATATTTTTCGTACAAACTAAGCTGTGGTAATTAGATTTGCCCCGCTAGTTCATTCAGAATCGAGAACTATACAACAAATATCGTGAACAATCAAGTCTAGGCCATATCTAGCGCCACTGAATGATCCACATTTTTACTCAATATTTTAACGTCGATGTCATTTTGTGTCATGATCTAATAATAACATTGACTCTACGATGTCACGATGTTTTAATACAATGAGATCTGCAGTTGTTTTGTGAAGGATTGTTTATGCATGTTGATTTCCATTGGGTGATGGAGCCTGCAGCTATGAAATTTAGACGTTATGAATTAAATTAATTGTGGAAAATCCTTCATACTACTTTTAACTTCATCGTCATCATCTCCTCGTACGCCTATTGACACAAAGGGCCTCGGTTATATTTCGTCAGTCGTCTCTATCTGGAGCTTTTAAATCAATAATTCTCCATTCCTCATCTACTTCACGCTACATAGTTCTCAGACATGTAGACTTGCGCCCTACAACTCCCAACTTTTAACTTATCAAAACCTAAATGACTCTGTTCAGGGAGAAAAATAATCTTTACCATCATGCACTTATTCTAAAATTAGTTCATAAATTCTTAGTTCAGTATGGAATTGTAAATTACAATGCTAAAGGAGCTATTCTAATGTTTTCTATTTTCTTTCAATTACAAAATTCCTTGGCTCCTCGGAAAGATGAATTTCTTCTTTCAAAAGAATCAGAACTTTAAAAAGTGCTCGAAGTTAAGTGATCGTACAATCTTAACCACTCCAGAGACAATCAGGCTCTTCGCAAAAAAAAGAAAAAAAAAAAAAATAGATATTGCATGTTCAAAATTAGCATTTATCCCATCCCCAGACAAAAAGGGGGCAGGAACTTCGCTTTGTAATATAGTTTAGTGGACATTAAAAACCCCATTTCCAACCAAGTAAAAAAGTAAAAGGATTTTTTCTTTAGCCTTTTCAAAACAATATTTCAAAAGCGAGAAAGGGAACTTTGCGCAATCAAACAAATGCAGCAAGTAACGTTGTCATTGGCTTTGTGTACGATGCAATTAGACAATTAAATCGAACAAGAAATATATGCTACATTCAGTTTTTAGTAGATAAATGAATTCAGTCTTTCGATTGGAATACAAAAGTTCAGTGTGGTATCAAGACCAAGAAGAAAACAACGGCAACAACCACGGCCCCCCTTCCCCCCAAAAAAAATAAAACCAAAAAAGTCTATTCAGTCCTGAAACTTCACCGAACCTTGAAGAGGGTTTTCTTTAGGATGGGACGCTGTTGGTTGAAGAATTATTTCCCGAGTAAGAAGAGAAGAAATAGTATGCAACGCCCTTATTTTGTTCCAAGGGTGAAGAGACTAGGCCTACTGTCTAGTTGTACAGGAAAGAATCTATAATAATCAATAATAATAATAATAATAACGTATAAACAAATATTAGAAATAAAACGGAAATCAAAATGAGCTGCCCAGTTTGATTTTAGAAATAATCTTTCGTTACTAAAAATGTCTATATGAAACAGAAAATATGATATACACAACTATTTATAGTCAAGAAATATTGATAATATAAGAATTTGGAGAATTGTGTATTATGACACTTACAATGAACAAGGACAACAAGAAAAAAGTAACACTGTTAACTAGACTGCTAACTGCGATGTATTATAACAAAAATGTTATATTATCATAATAATATAATACAACTTTCTGGAATGAACGCTTAGCAAATCACCATATCCAATTTATTAAATGAGTTTTGTATGTTGTCATAAAAAGACAGAAACGGACATAGTTTTCAACCAAAGAAATATTCCAGATGACATTGTGGGTCTCTCTCTCTCTCTCTCTCTCTCTCTCTCTCTCTCTCTCTCTCTCTCTCTCTCTCTCTCTCTCTGTCTGTCTTACTTGTATCCGAAATTACAAAACTGAGAGATACATTCCCGCTGTCCATCATAGGCAAAATAATGCCATTTGGAATATGAGAATTTTTAAGGCTTTTTCATGCATGTACCGTTGCTTTTTGAATCTCAAACATAGATTCTTACTCGTGCGGAAGCTTGTACACGCGCGCACACACACGTGTATATACATACTTGCACACACACACACATATGTATATATATATATATATATATATATATATATATATATATATATATATATATATATATATATATATATATATATATATATATCGATATTTATTTATTTGTATATGTATATATATATATATCCATATTTATTTATTTGTATATATATATATATATATATATACATCCATATATATATCCATATATATATATACATACATATATATATATATATACATATATAAATATTTATATATATATACATATATATAAATATATATATATATGTATATATATATATATATTTATATATATATATATATATATATATAGATATATATTTATACATATATATATATATATACATATATATATATATATATATATATATATATATATATATATATATATGTATATATATATATATATATATATATATATATATATATATATATATATATATATATATATATATATATATATATATATAAAAGCTTTACGGAAGAAGCCGCTAGAGTGTTTTGACCAGATCCTTCCAATGTAATATGTGACCCACCACAGTCACCAGACTACCAGGTTTTTATTAGCTGTTTCGATTGACAGAACATATTATGAAGTTTACAATAACTTTAAGAATTAGATCCATTTACATATCTATTACTCATAAAAAAAAAAACCTTTCAGTATAAGATTTCAATGGTTTGAAAATCGCCGTGAATTTCGTGCCAAAAAGTTCATGAAAACTTCGGGTTGAATTCCGTCAATCAAAGTAGGAACTGATAAAAGATTCACTTTAAACAACAGACTGACGTTTCCAGCCTGACAAACGGAACTCGTTGTGACTGACAAAAGGATATTTTTCCCTTGATCTGGGAGTGCTGGAAATTGTGACGGAAATAGGATTTTAACTCACATCGACAACTCACATAGATAAACTGTGGGTGGGATTGCTTGAGGCATTTCGTGTGGGCAAGGCTTATGTTTTAAACTCATTATTTTTGGCTTTTGAAGCAAAACCAGAGAAAAAAAAATAAATAAAAAACGAAAGATTAAGGAAGCCATGGTTTTCGAGGATAAATAGAAGCCTTATCTCATAGGTTTTTGGAATTATAACGCATATATAAAGATTTTTTTTTTCACATTATTTTCATAAAAGAAATCCTATATAGTTTTCCTTTATAATATTTAGGATGAAAAAAATAATAGCAAGTTTTCATTCTCAACCTTTTGAATAAAAAACTGTGAAGTTTTCCGTTCTAAGTGTTAGAATGATAAAAATGGAAAGCCTTTCCTATAATATCTAAAATAAAAATAAAAAAAAAAAGAATAATACTAACAAGCAAAGTTGAAGCCTCCCACTTAGGGCGACTTCAGGGTTACTATGGACCAGATGCAAACACACTTCTATTACACTTTAATTTATCCACTAACTATACATACAATCACATGAATTTATAGTTTTAATTGGAATATTAATCTCATCCCTGAACCTATTCAATCAAGCAATAATGCTATGCCATCACATACTCACTTATAATATCATTATGAAAAATAATTTTACACAGTCAAAATTTAAAGAAGAAACCACCACCTAATCTAATCGATATTACCAATCCTCTCCAATAAATTCAATAATAAAATTCTTGAATAATTACAATAAAGACGAACAGCGTGAACATATATAACACGAATATAATACGATATTATTGTTTTGACAATACTACATAATTGTTTTCATTTTTTGATAAAGTTTGATTTCATCAGCAAATACAAAAATATAAATCTCCATTACAGAATACTATGCAATATCGATTTTTAACAAAACATTACCATATTCAAACACCGAGTGATATCTGTGTAAGCTCAGTATGGTGCTCAATCTATTCTCTTGTCATTTTCTTTTTCTTTAACCTTTTCATTCTTAATGGCTTCTTTACTTTTAGTAAATGCCAAAGATTTATCACTCTCGCTATCACTGTGATTAGACCCCTAAAAAGGTCAATCAAGGTCTGCACACATTGCACTACTCTTCTTTAATAACTGATAAAACACACGAATAATTTTGTTGTGTTTCGACTATCTATGTTGGACACATCCCACCAAGTACAACCCAGTCATCACTGGGCTCAAAACCAGGCAAAGGGAACGGATGGCCATCATCCGCCATTTATCATTCCAGCAAAAGAAGACAAAAATTATTGGAACTGGCAAAGGGGAGGCAAATATATGAAAAACTATGACTACTACATCATTTCATAATTATATAATCTGCTGGCCGAGCAGTCATCATTGGAACCAACTACCGCTCGGACCAGATATGAGTACATATTATGTCGTACCTCAATCCTTTATTCACTGAATTTAATGTTGTGCCAATGAAACTAGTGGTACTCACACATTCACAAAATCTCCAGACTAAATTTTGTTCGATGTTTCTTATTGGAAATCAAATGATATATTGAATTTACTGACTGAGATACGTTGTGTAAATACACAGCTCCACCGATCATGGATTCTTATTGTATGACGTTACCCTAGAAAAGAGAATAATGGTTTGATTTTGGAGTATGCTCTTAGAAAAGCTGCTTATCAGAGCTAAAAAGTCTCTTCTACTCTTACCAAATGGAAAGTAGCTGCTGAAAAAAAAAAAATCATAGTGCAGTAGTTAACTTCTTGAGTGAAGAGGAACTTTTTGTTATCTCAGTGTTTCAGGTGCATGCGGAAAGAAGAGAATGATTAAGGAATAGTCCGGACTATATGGTGTATGTGTTGGCAGAGGATAAATGAGCCATTACCAGAGAGGGATCCCATATAGTACTTTCTAGCCAGTCAAAGGACCGAACAACATACCAAGTGTAGTATCTCAACGGAGGGCTATTGCCTTGGCCAACATACTATCCAATTTATCGTCTACAGTTCTCTTTAAAAAAACATATGAACTTGTACATTCTAATCAATTTCCCCCTGAATGGATTTGGTTGCCATGGTAACGAGCACGTGATCTAGGAAACGCATCATATTTTGCATATCCTACAGATCCTTTCCTTACTTGAAGGACAAATGATGCCTGTGGCAATGTTTCTCTCCAACTCAGATACTGTCAAGATGTCCAGTGTTAGTTTTTGTACCTCTGTAGTGCTTATTTTGCGTTCATTTTTCATACTGTCTTTGTATACGGGCATTTTTGATAAATGTAATATATATAAATACGTTTACACAGACACACACACACACACACACACATATATATATATATATATATATATATATATATATATATATATATATATGTTACGCTCAATGTTAATAGTTGCCTAATGTGTACATTACTCGAAATGGTTTGCCCAGTGTACATATTAGGCAGAAAACTCGTAAAATTGCCTATTGCACACATTATGCAATCCCATTTTGCAGAATGTGAATATGTCACACAATTTTGTCTAATGTGAATATGAATAGGCGGAAGGAGGACAAAGAGACACTGATACAAACTTATAGAAACATGAACCTTATTCCAGACAATTTATTATAATAGCTACACAAAATGAAGTAAACACAAATAAATAAAAACAAAACTGTTATTCACAATGACACTAACAACACATAATTTTTGCACGCTCTGCCTGGGTGACAGCGAGAGTTGCATTTCATTTCTTTCTTGCAGCAGCTGCATCGTCCTGAGGAACACTGCGTCCTACATTCACACTTTACAAACCCTTGCCCTCCAGTAGCCTTTGCAGTGGCTGTTCTCAAAGTGAGACGAATATCAGGAACATCATCTGCTTTAATCAAAACCTGATCTATAGGACTTAGATCAGCTGCTCTGTATTTGGATCCAAGAACTCCCTCACGGC
>NC_090734.1:111114329-111119329 GCF_036898095.1 Palaemon carinicauda | reverse complement strand
AATGCAAAGCCAGAAAAAAAAAATTAGAGGATTTGTCGCTCTGCATAAACGACTAATGAAAGACGATTATTCGGCGAGACTTGTTTAGCTATTCTTTGCTAAATCCTATTTAAAGAGATCGAAACTAACATAATCCTATCAAAGTGAATCCCAAAAAATTCAATTTACCCTTGGGGAATATCAATCCTGTTTTGCCAAATAGAATTTTCTCGTCAGATATAATTAAACAAATATTCATCGGGATAACGTAATAATACTATAAGCCGATGCAGTTGAGAATTAATAATCGTAGTCTAGACTTGAATTATTGAAAGGACAAAAACAGAGCACCTGTTGTAACTAATTATAAAGACCGAGTGACTGGGGTAACTAAATTCGCGAAATGAACACTACCGGAATAGCTGGATTATTAAAGACCGAACGCTTTTTATAACTCAGAATAAGTGAACAAATGGAACTAAAAGGACTGAGATCCATTTCAACTGGAATTGCAAGGAATGGGAGCTTGAAACAACTGAAATTAAGAAGTCTGATAGCCTGGAACATCTATAATAAAAGTATCGATATCCCGAAACTAGAATTAAACGACCTTATAGTCTAGAACTACTGGAATTACAAGGACTGATAGGGTGAAAAATTTAAATTAAAAGGATCCGTAGTCTGGAACTTCAGGAATTGTAATGCCTGACAGGAGGGTACAAATGGAATTACAATGATATATAGTCTGGAACTACTGGAAATACAAGGCCTGATAGGCTGGAACAACTAAAATTACACGAACCTATAGTCTGAAACTATTGGAATTATAAGGCTTTTATGCTGAAATAATAAAAATTAAAAGGATCCGTAGTCTAGAACTACTGGAATTAAAGGACTTGATAGGCTAGAGCCGCTAGAACATCTAAAATTACAATGATCTATAGTCTAGGACTTGGTAAGCGTGAAAACTAGAATTACTAGGATTTATAATTTAGAACTACTAGAATTACAGGGCGTGATAGGCTTCATAACCTGGAATGACAAAGATCTATAGTTCAGAGCTACTAGAATTATAAGGCCCAATAGGCTGAAATAACTGGAATTACAAGGATCTAGTTTGGAACTATTGGAATTACAAGGCCTGATGGGCTGGAACAACTTGAATGACAAAGATCTAGTCTAGAGCTACTAGAATTACAAGGCTTGAGAGGCTGGAACAACTGGAATTACAAGGATCTAGTTTGGGACTCTTGGAATTACAATGCCTGATGGGATGGAATGAAAAAGATCTGTAGTCTAAAACCTCTAGACTTACAATGCCTGATAGGCTAAAATAACTGGAATTGCAAGGATCTAGTCTTGAACTACTGGAATCACAAGGCCTGATGAGCTGGAAGAATTAGAATTACAAGGACCCGTAGTCTAAAACTACAGGAATCACAAGAACTGATGGCCTGGGGGAATTGAAATTACAAGGATCTAGTTTGGAACTACTAGAATTACAAGGCCTAATAAGTAAATTCTACTTTTCTAAATAGTTCCTACTGTTTTGTAATAGATCTTCTACTTTCACGTATGGGTGTCCTGTCCCTACCTTCCTTACTGCTCACCATAACCTCAGTCTTATCAATATTTACCCTTAATCGAGCCATCCCTCTTCTAAAGTCTCTTGTCCCTCTACAACCCTTCCTTGCAAGTCTTTCTCATTTTCAGCGGTAATCACCAAATCATCTGTATGTAGAAGCTCCCATAACTCTTCATCTCATCTATTCACATAACACATCCATGACCAGCACAAATAAAAGGGGTTTATTGCGGACTCCTGTTTTAATCCAACACTAACTCCAAAGATTTCTGTTTCCCTAACTTCTGCTATTAGTTTTTTTTCTTGTTCTTTTCTACATTATATCATCCTTTCTAACCAACTCTCCTGGAACTTCCTCTTCATTAAGTGCTATGGGGGCGACACAGGGGAGAGTTCAACTGATCCTACAACGGAGGAATTCAAGGGGTCTTGCGGCTGGTTTGAGAAATTTAAGAGATGGACCGGAATTCATTCAGTTGTTCGGCATAGAGAGGCTTCAAGTTCAGACACCAAGGCTGCTAACAATTTTGTTAAGAAGTTCGAAAAGATTGTAGAGGATGAAGGCTACATAGAGCAGCAAGTTTTCAATTGTGATGAAACCGGTCTGTTTTCGAAAAAGATGCCTAGTCGAACATACATTACCGCCGAAGAAAAGAAAATGCCTGGACATAAGCCTATGAAGGATCGGTTGACTCTTGTCCTATGTGCCAATGTTAGCGGGGACGGCAAAATAAAGCCGTTATTGGTATACCATTCCGAAATCCCTAGGCCATTTAGGGCACCTAAAATCAATAAGGACATGCTGCATGTTTTATGGCGTGCTAATTCTAAGGCTTGGGTTACAAGGCATTTCTTTGTTGAATAGGTAAACCTAATTTTTGGCCCTGCTGTCAAGAAGTATCTTCAGTAGAGGAATTTGCCTTTGAAGTTCTTGCTTTGCTGGGATAATGCACCCGCTCACCCCCAAGGACTCGAAGATGATATCATCGACCAGTTCAATTTCATCAGAGTGCTGTATCTTCCACCAAACACCACCCCTATCCTCCAGCCCGTGGACCAGCAAGCCATCTCTGATTCTAAGAAGCTCTCCACCTAGCGCTTATATAAACAATGCTTTAATGTCACACAAATCACCTACGTAACTTAGCGTGAATTTTGGAGGAGCCATTTCAATATCGTGCACTGTTTGAAGATCATAGATCAGGCTTGGGAGGGAGTAACTCGTCAGACACTGAATTCAGGTTGGAAGAAGCTTTGGCCTCATGCTGTTTCTCCAAGAGATTTTGAAAGTTTTGGCCCCAAGCCTGAACCTGCGCTTTCCATAGAGGAAGATGTAGAATAGATTGTATCCCTTGGCAAGTCCATGGGTCTGGAGGTCGATGAAGATGACATCACTGAACTCGTCGATGAGCATCATGAAGAGCTCACCACCGAGGAACTCAAGGAGCTGCATGCCATGCAGCATGATGAGTTCCAAGTGCAGTTAAGTGAGTCGGAGGAGATCGAGGAGATAGGTCACATCATAAGTTCGGCTGAAATAAAACCGATGTTGGCATATCATCAACACGTGGTTGATTTCATTGATAAGTATTACCCACAGAAACCTCAGGTTTTTCCGTGTAGTTTCGCAATTCGATTATGTTTGTTTAACTCATTTTAGAAAAATTCTGAAAAGCCGTACCAAGCAACTTTCTCTCGATAGTTTCTTTAAAAAATCTACGAAGCGGTCTAGTGATCGTGATGAAGAGAAAAAAGTGAAGCAAAGAAAAGTAAGACTGAATCGAGTGAAAGTGAGGAAAATTAAATGTAAAAAAGAAAAAAAAGTATAAAAAATATATAAAATATAAAAATAAGAAAAAATAAATAAGCTAAGTTAGGTTAAAATTCACGTAGTGTAAGTTAGAGTAAGTTACGGTACGTTATCGCAGTAGCCATCTCTACCTCCTCGGCGACCTTCCATCTCCTCCTGCATAGCAATTCCTACACCGGCGTTGGCCTGTCTCTAATGTAAAGTGACAATAAAAACCCGTTTTTTTTTATTTATTATTTCTTTATTATTACTCTTTTTTACATCTTCCTGTCTAATGCAATTGTATTAATGTTATGTGTAATTATGTGTATCAATTTATTAACCCTGGATAGGTACGCTCCTCGGACACCCCTTTAAGGGTATACTCGGACGCGAACGACCCCGACGCCAAAAAAAATTCTTGAAAAATCAGTTTTTGCAGTAACCTCCTTTTTTCTTTTGCCAAAAAAAACTCCAATGAATGCTTAAAACAACTGTAAAGATAAATACTACTCATCTGCAGAAAAACTATTCATTATAAATATTTTACAAAATTAAGTAGAAAAAAAAGACCTGACATAAAAATTCATAAAAAAAAAGTTTATACATATATACACAAATCCTTTTAGGAATTGATTCTTGAATGTTTAGGACACATCTTGATGTATTTTGGATGAAGTCAGACCCATGGAGGTGAAGATCTGAAATGAGAAAAAAAGGGTAACTTTTTTTGGCCAAAAAAATTTGTCCAAATTTCATGAATTTTTTTGGGTACCCAAATGAAATAGGAAGTGGCTAATTTTTTTAGGGAATAAACATATGTTATCCTAAAATAGAAATATGTAAAAAAATCTTCATTATTTTGTAAATTACATTTATATCAGGGGCCATATCTAAAGGTAATTTTTTGAGTACTTAGAAATTTCGTAAAAAAATACATATATTTAATATATAATACGATATTTATGCAGGTAAAAATATACCAAAATATCACAAATTCTATAGGGAACAAGAATATATATAGATAGGGCAGCTTACGCTTCGGATATGTCCACAAAATGGCCGCCAACCACACTGACTCAGACTCCCTAATCTGCCACTTGAAATGTAGGAAGGGTATGTCAATTTCAAGGTGTTATTTACTAATCTAATTATTATTGGATATGCATAAAAATTGTATGGTGGGTTGCTGGATAATTGTCGATTATTTTACGACTATAAAATTAAAATTCTGACCCAAAAAAACTTTTTTGAAGGGAAATAAAATCGAAAAAAAAAAATGTAAAACAATATAATATTTTAGCTAAAAAAATTTGATGATATTCAATAAAAAAAAAGTAAACAAAATTTTCCGACAAATAAACATCTAGAGGAATCATTACTCTGTGATAGTTCCTTAGTACGTAGTAATTTTGAAAGAATTGGGAAAAAACGAAAAAATGGCAATCACCGGAAAATCGAACACATACCTATATATACGCCATATCTGGCTAAAAAAAAGATAGGCATGGGTAGCCAGATCATCTAGAAACACTTTCCAACACTATAAAAATATAAGTTTTGCGACACTACTTGCCAATTCCTTACGGTAACATGACTAAGCAAAAAAATGCAAAACAAATAAAAAGGGGCACTCGCGGAAAAATG